>NC_056727.1:197238069-197413069 GCF_019279795.1 Protopterus annectens
TGGGAACCCCTCTGTGAGACTGAACACTGTTCGTGCTTGAGTCATTGGATCCTTGTACATAGCCTGCACTAATTCTACCAATGTTTCTGGGACTTTAAACCACCACATTACTGCCCAAATCAGTTTTTTTTGGGACCTTATCATACTTTTTGTCCAAGTCTAGGAATGCCCAGTTGAACTCTTTCCTCGTCTCTAATTTCTTCTCAACTATCTGACTCACTGCAAACACTGGGTCAGTTATGCTGCATCCTGATCTGAATCAGAAAGTACAGTTGTGTAAAATCTTACCATAACAGAAGATGTCCTTCTCTTCACTGTTGCAGTATTCATTAAAGAAGGGATGCCCCCCCACAGGCAGCCCATTACTTGGCCAGTATAGATAAGCTTAAAAGAGATCTTGTTTGCAACGTATGCCACATTTATGCTCCCCACAAAGAACATAGGGCATAAAAGGGATGCACAGATGCAACTACCCAGAACTGAATTGCACCAGAAGGGAACAGGTGTCATAAGCCAAAGGTGTCTATGCACATCCAGAAGGAAAATGCATAATAAATAAGAGGGAGTTGCAGGGAGGGAGCAAATGCTGCAACAAGTGAAGAGAAGGACATCTACAGTTATGGTAAGATTTTACACAACTACACTATGTCCTTTTATATCACTGTTGCAGTATTCATTAAAGAAAAGGCAGTACAAAAGCTCAGAAAACAGAATGGATGGTGGAAGACTGAAAAGAGCTCTCAACAGACCCACATAAAATGTTTTCAGCAAAACCTGTTCTGGCCCTAGAAACCATATCCAACTTATAATGCTTAGTACAGGTATGCACTGAAGACCAAGTAGTAGCTTCAAGGATGGAATTGGTGTCCAACCCCTTGAAGAAGGTACCAGAAGAGGCAACAGCCCTAGAAGAATGAGCTCTACCAGAAGCAGAGACTTGCCATGAAAAGAATAACAAAAAAAAAATGGTCTTAGATATCCAGGAGGAGATGGTTTGTTTAGAAACAGCCAAACCCAAAGACCTGGGATGAAAGGAAACAAAAAGCTGATCAGACTTACGGATAGTTCTAGTTTTATCCAAATAGTACCTGAGCTGTCTGTGCAAATCCAAGGTATGCAGGACCTTCTCACTTGCAGACTGAGGAGAAGGGAAAAAGGAAGGGCATTGCACTGACTGATTTAAGGGCAATTCATTTACCACCTTGGGCATAAAAGAAAGATTAGTATGAAGGGACACCCTGTCCCTGTGAAAAAAAAATGAGGAATGTCCATAAAGCCCTGGAGCACAGAAACCCTCCAAGCATAAGTACGAGCCAGCAACAAAACAGTCTTCCTGGTGATGTTGCAATGAAGCAGAATCTGCAGGCTCAAAAGGAGCCCAAGTATTTTTTTCCAAAACAAAATTAAGGTCTCAAGGAGGAAGAATAGGTTTTCTTGGAGGCCTAATATGCAGGACACATTTAAGAAATCGTTTGACCTCAAAACAAGAAGTCAAAGGATGCGTCAAGGGCAGACAAGCAGAAGTGGCTGACAAATGGGCCTTCACAGAAGAATAGGCCAAGTCAGACTGGAGCAACTCATACAAATAAGACAGAATCAGAGGAGCCCCCACTGAAAAAGGATCCTGGGTATAAGCATGGCACCAGACAGGAAATCGTTGCCATTTGAACATATACAATGTTCTGATTGAGGGTGTTCTTGCCTTCTATAAAACTCTGATCACATCCTCAGAAAAGAGGTGCCTGAAAGGGATCATAACCTTATCACCCACAATGTCAGTTGCAGAATAGACACATGGGGATGGATGAGAGACCCCTTGTCCTGTGTGAGGAGATCCAACTGATGAGGTAACTTGTGATGATTGTCCCTGGCTAGATACATTAAGAAGGAGAACCAGTGCTGTCTTGGCCAAAAGGGAGTCACTAGACAAATTTTTGGGGAGTGCAGCTGAATCTTCTGCAGGACTCCTGGAAGAAGCGGAAGAGGAGGGAAAGCATAAAGAAATGTCCCCTTCCAAGGAAAAGAAAGGGCATCTGTCTTCCAGGCCAGATGGCATGGCACTCTGTAACAGAAGAGAGGAAGCTGCCTTTTCAGAGGGGAGGCAAGAAGATCTACCTGAGGAGTTCTCCACAGATGGGCAATGTCTAGAAACACATCTCCATAAAAAAATCCATTTGTGAGCCTGTGTTTTGGACCTGCTCAGACAGTCTGCCACAAGATTGTGCTCTGAAGGAATATATACTGCCTGAAGAGTTAACTGATAAGTGAGAGCCACACCCCAAGACTGAAGCACCATCCTGCAGAGAAGGTAAGATTTCATGCCCCCTGCTTGTTGACATATCACATCACTGTAGTGTTGTCTGTGTACACCTTCAAGAGGCCTAGAGAGAACATGGGGTGAAAAGCCTGAAGGGCCAGAATCAGAGCCCTCATCTCTTTGATGTTGATATGGTATGACTTCTGATGGGGAGGCCAAAGACCCTAAACTTTCAGATGATCAAGAGATGCCCCCCACCCCATATCTGAGGCATCTGTGAGTAGCCCTTGAGAAGGGACTGGAGGCTGAAAGGGCTGTACTGAGTTGAGAGTGAACTATTGAATTCGACACTCAAATTTCTTCTTGAGACAAAGAAGGAGAGGTACACTGAAATTCAGAGGATGATGATGCTGCAGCCAAACCAACTTGAGGTATCATTGAAGTTTCCACATATGCAGTCTGGCATGCGGGAACATTGGAATAGATGATGCCATGAATCCTAGGGCATGAAGAAACTCGCTGGCTATCATGGCAGTCAGGGGAAGAAGATTCTGCAATAAAGCTATCAAGAACAATACTTTTGGAGGCAGAAGAGAGGCCAACATTGGCACCATCTGAATCTTGCATCTCACATACACATGATCCTGAGAGGAGGTCAGGATAGATTTTTGGAAGTTGATAGTAAACCCCAGACTTTGAAGAAGAGAGATGGTGAACTGCAGATCTTGCAACAATGGACTTGGAGAAGGCACCTGAAGCAGCAGATCATCTAGATAAGGAAAATCTGAATGCCATGGAGCCTGCAGAAGGCAGTCACAGGAGATAGGCATTTTGTGATTACCGTTGGAGCAGTAAAAAGGCAAAAGGACAAAGCAGAGAACTGAAAATGAGAGGAAGACACAGATAAATGTAAAACCTTCTTGAAAATGGGGTGAATAGGGATATGAAGGTAAGCATCTTTCAGAGCCAAGGACACCAGAAAAGCCTGGGTTAGTAAAAGAGGAAGCATAGTTTGAAGAGTAAGCATCTGAAAAGAAGTGATCTCAAGAAAGGTGTTGAGCCAGGAGAGATCCCAAATAGATGTCCAAGTGCCCTCCTTCCAAGGAACCAGAAACATCCTGGAATAAAAAAACATCCCATTTGGAAAGGGGGGACAGGTTGAATGGTCCCTTGCTTTAACATGGACCCTAGAACCTCTGAGAAATGAGGAAGTTGCTCTAGAGGAGGTTGAAGAAACCCCCAAAAAAGGAGGGAGAGATTTTCATACCAGGAAGTAACCCTGATGGATAATAGAAAGAATCCAAGAGTATGAAGTGATGAGATGATCATTTGGAAGACAAAGGGAGAGCTGAAGGGACAAAGAACCCCGGTCTAAAGGCATGGGGGGGGGCTGAATTGTCAAAGAGAAACAGGCTTATCAGATAAATGAGGCTTCTGGCCTACAGAAATCAGAGAAGCCTTAGCACAGGGTTCACACTTCCCCTCCCACCCTTTCTGCCCTTAGAGGCCTGGCAGGGTTGGCTTCAAACAAAAGTAGATCTAAAAGGATAATTCCTCTGGAACTTAAGTACAGGAGAGATAAAAAATATGTTTAATGTCTTGCAAGGCTTTGCCTTTATCTTGAAGAGACTTAAACAAGTCAGTAGCAGCAGAACCAAAAATACTGAGTATTATTCAAAGGAGAGTCCAACAACTTATTCTTAATGTCCATGGGAAGAGATGGACACAAAGCCAAGAATAATGCCTCATGACAGACACAAAAGCCACAGCTCTAGAAGAGGCATCAGCAGCATCACAGCTACACTTAATAGAGTGGTGAGACACTTGAAAAGCAGAATCTAAAAAAGATAAAACAAAGGATTTGCCATCAGAATCAGGGAGGGCAGAGATAACCTAACAACCCTGTGCAATCAATGCCAGAGCATACCTGGTCATGTGGGTCTGGTAATTAATAGCCCTAAAGGCCAAAGTAGAAACAGTGCAAACTTTCTTGCCAATCTTCTCCATTGCCCTGCTATCCTTATCAGAAGACAAAAGTTTGGAAGAGGGCAACAGTTAAGAAGGTTTGATAGAAGAGACGGACACCACAGCAGAATCAGCAGAAGGACATTTAAATAAAAATTGACAATCCTCGGGGACCTTATAGAACCTATCAGGTTTCTTAGGAGCAGGAGGCTGAGAATCAGGAGACTTTGAAGCAGCAATGAAAGTATCTAACAAGGCAGCCAACACACGAGGAATTGCCAATGGTTTAGGAATATCTACTTGAAGCAACTTATAATATCTTGTCTGAATATCCGACACTTGAGAAGAATCCTACTTAAAGAATTTCATCATCCTAGCAATTGTGCCCTCAAAGAACAATTCCTCAAAAAGACACTCAGGACTAACAGACTCCTGTTCATCAGAACCATAAGCCAAAGACTTAAGGCATTTATGAAGAAGAGGGCAAAGACCCCTCACCAGACAGGGAATTCTCATCTGAGGAATTTGGTTCCCTAAACCATGTAGAAGGGATAGAGGTCCAAGGAAGAACAGGTACTGATACCCCTTGAGGAGACTTTAGGGCCACTGAGGCAGAAAACAAGCTGTGAGCAAACTCCCACCATTCCCTGTTAAGGATCTGTAGGACAGACTGAAACATGCTTCAGTTTTTGTCTTTTCTTACAGGGAATATCATCCCTAACAAATACTGAAGGTTCCAACCTTTGGTGAAATTCAAGAACATAACCTGGAAGTTCCTCTCTGACCAATATCTGTGGAATCTGTCTAGGACCTTCCAAGATAATCACCCACAATTCCCACTAGACATCATAAGCAGATGCATGCAAAACCTCAGAGAACATGCAAAAAGATGAATCCATGCTTGCCTGCAGTGGGGTTGAGCAGAGAAATCCAATGTAAACACCGAACTGCCTACAGAGCTACTACCTGCTTATAGAGGGATGCCCGCTGGAGGCTGGGCAGCTAAAGAATCCAGCTGAGACATCTTGATCTTCTTCTTACTTAGTAGGAGTATCTCAGGGTTAAAGGAACCACGGTACCCTGGGCTAATTGTCAAAGCTACTGGTTTTCAAGATAAATGGCCAGGGAAGACAAATAGCTTCTGAGTGTCTTAGGCACAAATGCCTTACATATACTGCTAGAGGTATGGTCATGGGAAGACTCAAAGAAAAAACACACCATTCATGACGATCCTTATGGGGAATCTGCCTCCCACACTGACATTTTCCCTTCTTGGATGATGTGGACTCTAGGCAGTGATAAAAAATACAAAACCAAGAAAGTAAATTTAAAAATAAAATTAAAAATAACTCCAATGGGCCACTTATCTGATGTTTCTAAATATTCAGTACAGCAACAAAATGTTCAAATCAACTGGCAACAATGGCTTTCGAACTGGTGGCAAAAAATTCTGAGTAGTTGCATCCATGCATCCATTTTATGCCCTACATTCTGTGCAGGGTGCATAAATGTGATGTACAGTGCAAATAAGATCACTTTTAAGCTTATCTATACCGGCTGAGTGATGGGCTGCCCTGGGCATGACATCCCTTATTTAATGACTATTACGACAGTTATATAGAAGGACATCTGCTCATCTCCCATCTTAATTTCTACTACTCTGCATATCTGTTTATCAGTCAGAACTTTCATGCAATGTGACAGGAGTTTGATGCCTCCGTCCTGCCCACAGTTGTGGATGTATCTTTGTTCTTGTACACTGGCATGAGTATGCTTATTCTCTAGTCATCTGGGATACACCTTTCTCTCCATACTGCTATGAGTACCCTCAGAAGCCATTTCTCTGCTGTCTCACCCAGCATCTTTATTATATCTGCTGTGACCTCATCTAAGCCTGCTGCTTTCCCTGACTTAATTTTCCTTAGTACTATTCTTGCTTCTTCTTTGGTAGGCTGCTCTTCTCTTACTGTAGGCTATCTCAGGGTCAGCACAACTTCTGTGGGATTTTCTTCATTCAGAAGTTGCTGGAAGTACTCCTTCTATCTGCCTTTGATGCTCTGGTTGTTGCTGGCATCCCTTATGAAGGGTGCCTGACTATCTTCTTTATCTTTCTGTCTTTGCCTTGCAACCTGATATAGTTTTTTTGTGCCACCTACTGACTCACTTTCCAGAAGCTGGTAAAGTGCCTCTGATGCCCTGTTCATTGCTATTGCAACTCCTTTCTTATCTTATTTGTTAGCCAACCAGTATTCCCTCCTATCCTGGTCCATCCTTTCTCTCTCCCACTTTTTCCTGCACTCCTTCTTTCTTTTGTTGACTTCCTGAACTTCTGCATTCTACCACCAGCTTTCCTTATCTGCCTTATTTCCATATCCGGCTCAGCCACATATCTGTTCTGTAGTCCTCACACATGCTGTTTTGAGGTGCTGCCATTCTTCTTCATCTCATCCTATTTCCTCTTCTTCTTGGGGTGCTAGAGCTCTGAATAATTCCTTGAACTGGTTATGCTTTCTCTCCAGTCAACTTCCAGGTCTTCAGCCTGGTCTGTGTTGACCTTAGAGCCTTCTCTGACCACTACTTGCAGCTGATTGTGACAACCATTGGTTTATGCTGTAGGTCGACTGTTTCACTGGGGATGACTTTGAAATCATTGCTTCTATCCTAGTGCCTTTTCCTTACTAGGAGAAAGTCTACATACTGACCACTCTTGTATGTGATCTTGAGACTGTCTCTCTTTGTGAACCATGTGTTGGCTACTATCAAGCCATTTGCCAGACAGAATTCTAGAATGGCCTTTCCTTCTTTATTCCTGTTGCCTCACCCATGTGGGCTCTGGCAGTCCTCCTACCCCATTTTGTCTGTCCCAATATGTGCATTCAAGTCAACCATTATCAACAACAATTCATGTTGTCCTGCTTTATCTAGTAGGTCCTGCATGAATGCACTCTTTTCCCTCACTATCACAACCCTGTTCTAAGGCATAGGCTGAGATTATGAATATTGCCCTATCATTAGGCTGTAGTCTGATTGCCATGGGTCTGTCACTAATTCTGATGACATCCCTCACTGCCTTCTGAAGCCTCTCTCACCATAATTCCCATACCATTTCAAGCCTGTACTCCTCTTAAGTAGTAGAGTCTGGATCCCAAGCTTTGCTGCTTTGCCCTTCCATCTTGTTTCCTGGATACATAGGATGTCCAGCCTCCTCTTTATCATCATGTAATCCACTTCCAAGTTATTTCCTGTCAGTAAACCTACACTGAGTGTAGCAATTCTTAGTTCATGTTTGGCAGGTTGATTGGTTTTATGTCCAGCTTTCACTCAACATAGCTATCCCAGGTAACCCAGGCTGGGCAACGGGACACCAGCCACCAGTAGCTTATTGACCTAGGTATGCTAGGCTTTATGGCAGGCACACACTGGCCAATAGGGGCACATACACCCATCCTACCATTAGCATAGGTCACTGGAGTAGGTCGAATCTTCAACCCACTTATCATAGCCATGCCCATTTGGCAACATTCGTCAACCTGAATGAATCACCTATTGCCATATTTCACACTTTTGAGTAACTAGCCCTGCCACAGCACACAGTCTGTAATCCATCTTCACCTATCTTGAGGATACAGTACACCACAGTAGATGCCCAAGCGGTTGGTCTTTACAACTCTTCCCCCTATAGGGCTCCATGTAGAGTCTGTGCTGTTGCTCACAGCTCCATCCACTCAGCATTTTTTTGGAGGTGGGAGGAACCCCACAAAGACACAGGGACAACATGCAAACTTTAAACAGGCAATGGCTGGGGGTCAGGTTTGAACCTTATATCACTTGCATGGGAACTGGTCTCCCATAAATAGAGTCAATGAATTTCTGAAAGTCAAAGCATTATCAAGCATCTTTTTCTATCAGTGTATACTACACTTGTACTTCTGTCATTGTTTTGGATGCATAGGCTATAGGTTCATAGGTTCATAGGTTCATAGGTTGGCACTAGGCTATCAGCTATAGGGCCTATACAAGCCTAGCCATAAGAATTCCCTAGATATTTCTTCCCACACTATTTACTTCCCTGGACCCCTGTCTAGCAGGGCAACTGACATGATCACCAAGATGAATTTCCTTTCTCCCATCCAATCGTCAAGGTTCCTTTTGAAGAGGGCCAAAGAGGCACTATGCTTGACATGTATGGGCAATCTATTCCAGACTCTGGGGAGTCTATGGGTCAGGAACCTATCCCTCCAGCATGTTTTGTTTATTGTGATGACAAGGTTTAGATCCCTGGAGCGTGTGGCTCTGAGGGATTGGGATTTCTTTAAGTGTAGCATGTTCAGCAGCTCTGGGTTTGACATGGCCTTGTATGTTAAGCAGAGATCACCTCTGAGTAGACGATATGTGACAGAGTATATTGGAGTTTTTTAAGGCGATCAGCGTAGGGCATCTGCTTTAGGCCTGTGATTCTTTTAGTGAGGTATTTCTGCGGCCTTTCCGGTTGTTGCAGATGTCTTGAGAGGTACATACCAAATGGGGTTTTGTATTTTATAATGGGTCTAATGAGAGATGAGTACAGTGGGACAATGACCTCCTTTTTTCTGGATGAAAAGCCCTTAGTGATGAGATGTGCCACATAGAAGGATTTTCTGACTGTTGTGGCGATGTGGTTATCGAAGGTGAGATCACTGTCCACCTGTCCCTAAGTCTCTTATCACACTTTTGGTGTTTAGTGTACTGCCACCTATATGGTAATTCACGGGTACATGTTTTTTCTCAAAGGGGATAATTATACATTTCTTGGCATTGAGCTTGAGCCCATGGCTCTGGCACCAAGCATCTGTTTCTGTAAGGCTCTTTTGTAGAGTATCCACATCATTTGGGGATTCAATAATAGCTCCCAGTTTGCAGTCATCTGCGAACTTTGTTAGCCAGAGTCCCTTAGTTTTGACCTGTACTTCAGAGAAGTAGATGCCAAACAAGAGCAGTCCCAGGACTGAACCCTGAGGTACTCCACTTGTCACTTGTCTGGAGCTGGATTTGGAGTCGGCTACTTTTACAGTGTGGGTTCTAGCAGTAAGCCAGTTAGCAACCCATTGGGTGATGTAGGGAATAATGCCCATCTTAGTAAGTTTATCTATGATTCCAGAGTGGGGGATGGTGTCAAAGGCCTTGGCAAGGTCTAGATAGGCTGTTTGGACCACCTTACCCTTGTACATGGCTCTGGTGACTGATTCGAAGAAGTCAATCAGGTTCAGGAGACAAGATCGGCCCTTCAGGGGTCCAGTGTTTGAAGGTAGCCAATGTCTTTGTTTATAAGTTCCATGATAATACGCTCCATGGCCTTGCAGATAAGGCTCATCAGACTGATGGCATGGTAGTTTCTGGGATCCAAGGTGGATCCCCCCTTGTGGAGTGGGATAACTGTAGCTCTGCGCCACTCAGTGGGCACGAAACCTGAGGTGAGGCTATGATTAAACATGACACTTAGGTGAGGTGCCATTTCATATTGTAGTTCATGTAGTACACAGCCTGGGATGTCTTCTGGTCCCATGGATGCTGTATTCTTAGCTTTGGAGAGTGCGTTTTTTACCTGTGTGGCCATTATTTCCAGAATTTGACAATTTTCCGGTATTGAGATGGGCCATTTAGGGGGTGAGATTGGGGTGAAGTTGGCACTGAATTGATCTGCCGGGATATTTGGCAATATCCTTTGGGGTCAGTATATTTAATGCCATTCTGTTTTAGCTCAGAGCAGATCTGAGCATTGCCATTTAGATTCTTGACATAGTTATAGAATGCCTTGTGGTTGTCTTTGGATCTTTGGCAATTTTATTTTCATAACTAGCTTTGGAGGATTTTATGAGGGATCTCAGTTTCTTACCGAGGCTGGTAAGGGAGTTTTTTGCATCCTGGGATTTTCCTCTTTTCTGCAACAGTTTCTTCCTATTGTTGTAAAGTTTGTTTATGGCAAGGGACCACCAGATTGGCTTCCTTTTTTTGGATGAGAGCATCTTGGTTCTATTTGGGATGGCACGATTCATGCATGAGTGGATGTGCTCGTGCAGTGCCTTAGTGTAGGATTCAGCAGTTGAACTTTCAGTTCCCGTCTGCATGGGTGTCATGAAGTTTGTCACTTCTGACTTGAGTAGCATGAAGTTGGCTTTGGAGAAGTTTTTTATGGAGGTTTTCTTACTGGGGGAGGGTGGGATGTGGATGTTAATGGTGTTTAGCTTATGGTCAGACCTGACTAATGAGGGGGTGACCATAGGTTTGGAGCATTGATTTCCCATGTTGGTAATGACCAGGTCTAGAATATTGGAGCCCCTGGTGGGACTATGGATTAGTTGATCCAGGGCGTTGGAATTTATGAATTCCAAGAACTGTTGGGCAAAGGTGTTGGTCTGCTACCCTATAACAATGCATAGAAATGTTGATGGCTAGAACCTACTTGCAATGTTGGAAATAGTCTCACGGCATAGTAGCTGAGAGTTGATCATGCAATTACTAGAAGTTTTAGCAGCTTAAAACTCTTTTGTTCTGCTGACCATTACCATTCTGTGTCAAGTTCAATTGGTTTTCTTAGTGGTACTGTAACATCTAATAAGTGAGGGAAAATTTTAATAAAATACTGCAATCTGATTAAAGAATATATATCATATCATTTGCCAGGCTTTTGCAAACCTCCAATAGCATGATGGATGATGTCTGTAGCCTTTTTTAGTCAAAACATGAGCCATGTATTTCAGAGAAGTCACGAATATTTGCCATTTTTCTCTGGTTAATTTCAAAACCTTACTCTATCTAGTAGTTTTATTAGCATACTCCTCAACTGTACAGATTTTCACAGAATGTCTAGACTTTTACCTCATACTTTTGGTCTGTTTCTCAATAAAATTGTGGTTTTCTGGCAAATCAATGAGAATTGAAGTCATAAAATAATTATATGCATTTGAGAATCAAACCTCATACCACTCAGAAATTCCATGCTAATGCAAAATGCATTACTCTAACAGCTTTCTAAGTTTGTAAGAGCAATATTTAAAAATTGTCCCTGTTTTTGGGCCTTTGTCCCCCCGTTATTCACAACTTTGTTCAGATTTCCTGTTCGTCCTGAGAAGTTGAGAGGTATGTTTATCAGATACATTTCACTTTTCTGCTTTGCATCATTCCCTCACAGGATTTTCATCAGCTACGTTGACTAGTTCATCTAGTTCATCAACTATAGTTGATATTGCTTTCTGGCACACTTTTGGAGCTAAAACGATACCAAAAGGCAACCTGAAGAATGTGTAATTGTTCAAATGTTTATTGCAAGTACATAGTTTGGAACTTCCAATTTGATTGTTAAACCTTTAGTTTGCATAAAGCACTGAGAATAATATATTATTTGTCATAGTTGCTACCCCATTTTCAACATCTTGAAGCCTACAATGTTCCTTTTTGGTCCACATGTTTAGTTCTTGCCTTTGCTTTACAACTTTCACCATGTTGTTGGCCAACTCTGAGAGTTTTGTCTGTCTGACTACTACTGTCATTGATTCCATATTGTTCAGTTTCTGCTATGTCAGAGACTTGAGTCCAATTAATCCATTTCATAGCATGAATCACAGATACTGTTTCAGATGAACTCTTTATTTGATGTCCTGTTGCAGACACTATTGTATTTCTTTACAATATGATATGCATTATGCAAAACATATTCTTTGCTTTCTGACTTATGTTTCTGAATTTTTATTGAAACACTGATCATAGACACTCATGACATTTAGTCAATACAACAGCACATTTGCTAATAAAATTATTTAAGGCACATTATGCTTGAATTTCCCTGTTATGTTCCGCATTAGATTCCCTCTGTATTGCACTAGTTTAGAACTGTTCAAACAATCACACTGACTGTCTTTGTGATTGCAGTGAAGACTCTCTTTGCACATTTACACAACACACAACATCCTGTGTCCATATGGGTGTGAATAACCTGAGCTGTACCTCCCTGGACTACATGAAAAAAGACATGGAAGAGCTCTCTGCTCATGTAGCCCAGGCCGGTATGACCCTGACCCTGAGTAGCATCCTGCCCTCACCAAGAATGATACCTCAGTATAAAGAAAACATTATCAATTTCAACAATTGGCTAAGCTTCTGGTGTCATTCAAAGGGGATCCAGTGTCTGTCAGCCTGGGATGACATGCTCGACAAGCCACATTGCTTCGCAAGAGACGGCTTGCACCTGTCGCCCCTTGGCTTTCGAATACTGGCCAAGGCTCTTGCTGCCCCCTTAGTGCCTTTTTTAGGCAAGGCTCAAAATTCAAACCCACCTCAGTAAACAGCACAAGTAAAAAATTGAGGGTTATGCTACTCAACGCCAGGAGTTTAAATCTCAAAATGCATGCACTTGAAGCACTCCTAAGTATGGAGAACATCGACATCTATGCAGTAACTGAAACCTGGTTCAAGGCTCCAGAGAGCACTCCAGCACCACTGGGCTACAACTCATACCACACATTTCGGCCACAGATCACAGACCGAAACACAAAAGGAGGGGATGTATCCATATTCATCAAGGATACCCACACCTCTAGGTTAGTGGCGCAGCATGATACCTCTGAGATCATCCATGTGCAACTAATATTGAGCAAATCTGCAATGCAAATTGTGGCCTGCTAAAGATCACCCTCCATGACCCAGGACCACCACTCCGCTTTTCTGGAGACACTGGAAAACATGAAGGCCCTACCGAACACCCTGATCTTGGGAGATTTTAATTACCCTACCATTAATTGGGAAAACTACTTGAGTACAAACTCCCAGGCTCAGTGCTTCCTGGAATTTATCAACTCAAATGCCCTGGATCAGCTGGTAAACTCCACTACCAGAGGCCACAACATATTGAACCTGGTCATCACCAACATGGGCGACAGATGCTCCGTACCAGAGGTCAACCCATCACTGGTTAGATCAGACCATAAATTAATCACCCTAGATGTCCATACCCCACCACCACCCCCAACCAAGGAAACCACAGTGAAAAACTTTTCTAAAGCAAACTTCACCTTACTTAAGGCAGAGGTGGTAAGTTTCACAGCCCCCACGCTAAAGGATAACACTGCCCAAGATGCAGAATCCTTTACAATTGTACACTATGAGCACCTACAAGGATGCATGGATCATGCCATCACTAGCAAAACCAAGAGTCACTCCCCTAAGAGAAGGAAACCAGTCTGCTGGACCCTTGCCATAAACAGGTTATACAACAAAAGGAGGAAACTAGTTCAGAAAAAAAGCAAATCCCAAGAAGGAAAGACATCCCTGATCAGTATCAGTAAGAAACTAAGGTCCCTCATAAAATCATCCAAGGCTAACTTTGAAAGAAAAATAGCCAAGGATTTGAAAGATAACCACAAAGCCTTCTTTAGCTATGTCAAGAATCTAAGTGGCAACTCGCAGATATGCTCTGAGATAGTGCAAAATAGCACAAAATATACTAACCTACTGATATTGCCAACATACTGGCAGATAGATTCAGTGCAAACTTCACCTCCCTCTCACCTTCAAAAGGGCCCACAACAATACTGGAAAAGTGTAGTGTCCCGGAAATCACAGAAGCACAGGTGAAAATAGCCCTTTCAAAAGCCAATAACACAGCATCAATGGGGCCAGATCGTGTCCCAGGCTGCGTCTTGCACGAACTACAGAATGAACTAACCCCCCACCTAATCATGCTGTTCAACCTCAGCATCTCCACAGGCTACATGCCCATAGAATGGCGCACAGCAATGGTTATTCTGCTCCACAAAGGAGGGGCCACAACTGACCTTGGTAACTATCGCCCCATAAGCCTGACTAGCCTGGTCTGCAAGGCTATGGAGTGCATCATCATGGAACTCATTAACAAAGACATTTGGAACCTCCAAACACTTGACCCGACCCAGTATGGCTTTGTTAAGGGCAGATCATGCCTACTAAACCTGGTTGACTTCTTCGAGACAGTTACCAAGGCCATAGACGAGGGAAAGATGGTTCACACAGCCTACCTTGATCTCGCCAAGGCGTTCGACACCATTCCTCACTCAGGTATTATAGAAAAACTCACCAGCCTGAACATAACGCCCTACATCACAAGATGGGTTGCCAACTGGCTTACAGACAGAACTCACATGGTAAGAATAGCAGACCCCAGGTCTGACTCTAAACCAGTCACAAGTGGTGTCCCGCAAGGCTCAGTTCTGGGACCCCTACTGTTCAGCATATATTTTTCGGAAGTACAGGCAAACACAGATGGACTATGGCTAACCAAGTTCGCCGATGACTGCAAACTGGGAGCCATAATTGACTCTCCGGCTGACACAGACATCCTCCAAAAAGGCCTTACTGAGACAGACACCTGGTGTCAAAGTCATGGCCTCAAGCTAAATGCCAAAAAATGCATAGTCATCTCATTTGGGAAAAACAAAGCACCCACAAATTACCACATAGGCGGCAGCCCCCCTAATATAGAAGAGGTAATAAGAGATCTGGGGACCCAGGTAGATAATAATCTCTCCTTTGACAATCATATTGTCAAAGTAGTTAGGAAATCCTTCTATGTGGCCCATCTAATTACTAAGGGGTTTGCATCTAGAAATAAAGAGGTTATAATGCCCCTCTACTCATCACTCATCAGACCCATCATAGAGTACAATGCCCCATTTAGGATGTACCTCACAAGACACTTCCAACAGCTTGAAAGACCACAAAAGCACCTCACCAAGAGGATTAATGGCCTCAAATATATGTCCTATGCAGCCCGACTGAAAAAACTCCGGCTGTACTCTGAAAGAAGAAAGTCATATTACTTTAGAAAAACATGAATTTTCTTCATTACATAAAATGTTAAGCAAGCATCACTGTCCAGAATATGTATTTGTTTTAACTGAGCTTGTAATGGTGCAACTTGCATTTCTTGCACCTGTATTCACAGAAAATGCAAACTTGACACAAAAACGTGAGCATGTGCTCTGAATATGACAATTGTATGCATGCAAGCTTTGCTATTTAAGTTCAGTGCCTCAAAAAAAAAATTAAACCATTATGTTGTAATCTGCTCCAGGATGTAGTTTAAAACCAACATGATTTGCCTTTAATCCAAGGATTATCTAACCATACATAACATTTTGAATTTTAAAATGTGCACATATGATGCACACTGCTAACATTAAAAAGCAAAATTGATTCTACCAAACTCCAAAATAAAGAAAGCGGAGAATACGATAGCCAAAACCACCTCAGTTTGGATCCACCCCTGAGACCTATTGTTTCAGCGGGTGGATCCAAAACTAATTCCTTAGCTAAATATGTGGACGTAAAGGCCAAACATGTGTGGGTAGAGAAAGAAGCAATTTTGAAAGATTCATGGGACCTTTTGAGATGTTTGAATCAAAGTATATATCATGAAGACTTAATCTTAGTAACTATAGATATTGTAGATTTGTTTGGATCCATCCCATATGAGGCAGGAATTTTAATGTTTGAGGATGAAATTTTTAAAAATAAGAAGTTGACACATGAGGAAAAGGTAGTGTGCACAGGCTTAATGGATTTAGTGTTAAAAAAAAATTTCCTCACTTTTAATGAGGAATTTTTTCAACAGCTACAAGGAGTAGCAATGGGTGCAGCCTGTGCACCTACCTTTGCCAACTTGGTCCTGGCCAATTGGGAGGAACAATACTTGTTGAATTCAATATATGTTAAATTTTGGACTTTATACAAGAGGTTTCTTGACGACATCATAATTTTTTGGATAGGGGGCTTAGATAAATTAAATGAATTTATTAAATACATAGGACAGACTACAGGGTTTTTAAAGTTTACGTTTAATTATTCGGATAAAAATATCCAGTACCTAGATGTGGAAATAACTTTAGAAAACAATATTTTTGAAACAAGTGTTTATAGAAAGCCTACATATGTAAATTCTTTTTTGCATTACGACAGTGCCCACCCATTATATACTAAGAAAAACCTGGTAAAAGGACAATTTGTAAGGGGGTCCAGAATGACAAGTAAGGATGATAAATTTAGAGAAGAATGTGATTTGCTGGAAAAAATGTTCATAGATAGGGAATATCCAGTGGAATTTGTTAAAAATCTAAGGGATGAGGTAGAAAAAGGAAGAAAAGATAGGTTTGGGCCAATTTTGGGCAAAAAGAATGAAAAGAGTAATGATGGTAAAAAGGAAAAAGAAAATTTCCAGCAATCACTTATTCTTGAATATAATTTATTAAATAAAAACATTAGAACTGTGTTTCAAAGAGAATGGGAGAGATTTAGGGCACTAACTGATTTGGAAGGGTTACCTGAACATTCACCTAGGGTTGTATTTAAAAATACTACAAGTATTAAAGAATTTTTAGAAAAAAACAATAATAGTACAAAAGGTCAAAGGGAGCAAGAACAAAAAAGGGAACCTTTAAATGTGGAAAATGTAGACAATGTGAGTACCTAATAAATAAAGAAAAAATATTTATAGAAAGCAGAGAAAATGGGTAAATAGTAAAGGATACTATAATTGTGAATCCAGGGGGCTAGTATATTTGGCAGTATGTATACAATGTCCATCATTTTACGTGGGAAAGACTGAAAGAACTTTAAAGGGACGTATATATGAACACATGTATGACGTGAAGAAAGAGAAAGAAACAAATGCCATTTTTAGGCATTCAAGGACATGTGTAGGATCAAAATTTCAGTTCTTTGTCTTAGACCAAGTGAGTTGGGACATTAGAGGAGGCCTCTGGGAAGAAATTATAGCCTACAGGGAATTATGGTGGCAGGTGACCTTGGAAGCAAATAAGTCACCTGGATTAAATGAATACATATCAATTTTGCCCCTTCTAAAAATGAGATCTGCTAAGGTATAAAATAAAAGAGTGTGTTTACATGCATTTGACAGCAGATGGCACCAAAGTCTACATAAAACACTGTGTAATGTGGTTTTAAACTTTTTTACTAAGAAAAAACATGCATTTTAATAAATAATATATTTTAATATATTTATTAGAATATTTATTATGAAGAAGTAATTTTTAGACAAATTTTAAACAAGTTTTATAATGAATTTCATGACATCAAAAGATACTTAATAGGAGAGCATAATAAATAATACATTTTTAATTAGTTTTAAGGTTTGATTTGTAGATTTGAAATTGCATTTCCACAATTGATTGGTTAAAACATTTTTAATTGTGTATATTAGATGTACTTGACTGTTTAACTGTTTATCTGATGAAGTCCACTTGGACGAAAACGCTTGTATTGGGAAGGCGTTCATGTTTTGGTGCAAGCAGGATTTTATACGAAGTGTTTGTGCTGCGTGTTTTTTTGATTTCAACAAACATTAAATCTGAGGTGGTTTTAGCTATCGTATTCTCTGCTTTCTTTATTTTGGACACTGCTAACATTGTTTTTTGTTCTTGTGTCTTCTAACAGGCCAAAGAGATATAACAGGGAGCAGAGCAATGATAACAAATCAGATGCATTACATGGAGGAACAGAGACTGGGAGAAATGGAGTGGGATAGGGAGAATAGCATCTTATGTTATATACTAAGATGCTCCAAGTTTGTTACTGAAATTTACACTTGCCCATAGGTTCATAGGTTCATAGGTTCATACTAGGCTATCTACCCTAGGGCATTTATAAGCCTAGCCAGAATGTGTTTGGCTTTCGCCACCCATTTTAAATTTATTTTGCTATGCCCTTTTTCGAGGTTAGTATACTATGCCTCTATCTAACAGTGACACAGAAGTGATACCCGGGGTAAACCTACGATCTCCCATCCACTCATCAAGATTCCTCTTGAAGAGAGTCAATGAGGGACTCTGCCTAACCTGGACTGGGATTTTATTCCAGAGTGAAGGGAGCCTCTGGGTTATGAATCTGTCCCTCCAGCATGTCCTATTTATTTCAGTGCTGAGGTTCAAGTCTCTCGAGCGTGGCTCGATGGGATTTGGATTTTCTGAGGTGCAGCATGTCCATTAATTCCGGGTTGGACATGGCTTTATCGTCAGGCACAGATCTCCTCTGAACAGGCGGTATGCCACTGAGTAGAGCTGGAGTTTCTTTAACCGGGCAGCATATGGCATCTGTTTGAGCCCTTTGATCCTCTTGGTGAGGTACTTTTGGGGTCTTTCCAGTTGCTGCAGGTGTCTGGTAAGGTACATCCCAAAAGGGCATTGTACTCAATTATGGGCCTGATGAGGGATGAGTAAAGAGGCACGATGACCTCCCTGATCTAGATGTGAATCCCTTCATGATTAGGTGGGCTATATAAAATGTTTTTCTAACCACTTTGGCCACGTGGTTGTCAAATGAGAGATTGCTATCAACTTGGGTCCCCAGGTCCCTAATTACTTCTCCTGTACTTAATGGATTTCCACCTATGTGGTAATTTGTGGGCACTTTGTTTTGCCAAAGGATGACTATATACTTTTGGCATTTAGCTTGAGGCCATGGCTCTGGCACCAGTTGTCTGTTTCTATGAGGCCCTTTTGGAGGATGCTTGTGTCGGCTGGAGAGTCGATTATGGCACCCAGTTTGCAGTCATCTGCGAACTTGGTCAGCCACAGTCCTTCCGTGTTGGCCTGTACCTCCAAGAAATATATACCAAACAAGAGAGGTCCCAAGACTGAGCCTTGTGGGACACCACTTGTAACTGGTTTGGAGTCTGACATGGCTCCAGCAATTCTAACCATGTGGGTTCTGTCCTTGAGCCAGTTTGCAATCCATCTAGTGACATAGGGGTTTATATTTAAGCTGGTGAGCTTATCTATAATGCCCGAGTGGGGTATTGTATCGAAGGCTTTTGCGAGGTCCAGGTAGGCTGTGTGGACCACCTTCCCCTCGTCAATGGCCTTGGTGACTGTTTCAAAGAAATCAACCAGGTTTAAGAGGCAGGATCTGCCCTTAACCAAGCCGAACTGGGTAGGATCCAGTGTTTGTAGGTCCCCAATATCTTTATTTATGAGGTCCATGATGATCCTTTCCATAGCTTTGCAGACCAAGCTAGTCAGGCTTATGGAGCGATAGTTTCCAGGATCCGTTGAGGCACCACCTTTATGGAAAGGGACCACTTTTGCTGTACGCCACTCTTTGGGCACATAACCTGTAGTAAGGCTGAGATTGAACAGTAGTTTTATGTTTGGGTTTAGCTCTTCTTTGAGTTCATGTAGGGCGCAGCCGGGACACCATCTGGTCCCATTGATGCTGTGTTTTTGCTTTGGAGAGGCGGCTCTTACCTGAGCATCTGAGATGTCAGGGGCAGCACTCTGCTGGGATAGATATTTGCCCTTTTGGTGGGGAGGGAGAAGTTTGCGCTGAACCTGTCAGCTAGGATGTTGGCAATGTCTGTGGGTTCGGTGTATTTTTTGTCATTTTGGACTAATTCTGAGCATATCTGGGAATTACCACCCAGGTTCCTAACATAACTAAAGAAAGCCTTGTGATTATCCTTAGTGTCCTGTGCAATTTTTCTCTCGAAGCTGGCCTTAGACAATTTTATGTGTGCCCGTAGTTTTTGCTAATACTGATCAATGATGCCTTCCCTTTTGGGATTTTGCTTTATCATTTAGTAGCTTCCTCCTTCTATTGTATAGTTTGTTTATGGCTGGGGTCCACCAGACAGGACGTCTGCCTTTGGAGGATTGGGTCTTGGTTTTATTTGGGATCGCATGATCCATGCATTCCTGAAGGTGTTCATAGAATGCGTTTATAAAGGATTCTGCGGTCTGGGCTGTATTTTCCACAGGCCGGGGCTTTGAAGGATTCCACCTCAGTTTTGAGGAGTGTAAAATTTGCTTTAGAGAAGTTTTTCACTGTGGTTTTCTGGGCAGGGGGTGGGGTCGGGATGTGAATATCCAGTGAGATTAGTTTATACACTTCTGGCCTGGAGCATAGAGTCCCCATGTTGGTGATGATCAGGTCCAGTATGTTTTCCCCTCTTGTGGGAGTGGTAACAAGTTGTTCCATAGCATTTGAGTTTATAAATTCTAGGAACCTTTGGGCTAGGTGTTGAAGCTAGAGTAATGCTCCCAGTCTATGTTTGGGTAGTTGAAGTCGCCCAATATAATGGTGTTTGGAGAGACCTTCATATTTTCCAGTGTTCTCAGGAAGGCCGAGTGGGGTTCCTGGTTTTGGGAGGGTAGTCTGTAGCAGGCTATAAACTGGAAGGCAGTTTTACCCACTGTTAGTTGCACATGGATAGTCTCTGATGCTTCGTGCTTTGCCACCAACCTGGAGGTGTGGGTATCTTTGATGAATATCGATACTCCCCCTCCTTTTGTGGTTCAGTCCAAGTATTGGGGCCGAAAAGCATGGTATGAGGTATAACCTGGTAGTGCTGGGGTGCTCTAGGGAGCCCTGAACCAGGTTTCTGTTACTGCACAGATATCGATGTTCTCCATGCTAAGGAGAGTTTCGTGCGTGCATCTTGAGGTTTAGACTTCTGGCATTGAGTAGCATTACTCTTAGTTTCTTATCCCTTATGATACCTATGGAGGTGGGTTTGTCTTTTGAGCCTTGCCTAAAAAAGGCACTATGGGGGTAGCAAGAGCCTTTGCCAATATCCGAAAGCCCAGGGGTGACAGGTGCAAGCCGTCCCTAGCGAAGCATCGTGGCTTGTCGAGCATATCATCCCAAGCTGACAGGCATTGGATCCCCTTTGAATGACACCAGTACTTAAGCCAATTGTTGAAATTGATCATCTTGTCTTCATATTGTGGCATCATTCTTGGTGAGGGTAAGATGCTACTCAAGGTCAGGGTCATACCGGCCTGGGCGACATGCTCAGAGAGCTCCTTTATGTCTCTTTTCATGTAGCCCATGGTTTGATAGAGCATACCATATTGTAATGGTAGAGCTGTAATAGTTTTAGGGCATACTGGTAAACACCTGGCAGTGTAATATGTACACATTGTTATTTTGTGGGTAAGCACCTGACAGTACAATATGTACACATTGTTATTTAGCGGGTAAGGACCTGACAGTGCAATATGTACACATTGTTATTTAGCGGGATACCACCTGACAGTACAATATGTACACATTGTTATTTAGCAGGTAAGCACCTTAAAGGACAATATGTCCACATTATTATTTAGTGGCTTGTGTCCTGAACATGGGAGTTCTTGCTATGAATGTTTGTAGTAATTTCTGTACTACTAACAAGGCTGACCTTAAGTAAACTGGCACCCTAGGCAAAATGACTGCATGGCCCATATCCCCCCACACCCTGCTGTGCACCCCATCCTGGCTATTTACACCATCCAGTTTATTGTTTTTTCTTACTTTTTTTCACAATTTGTCTTACTCTTCAGTTTTTTTTTTTTTTTTTTTTTTCTTTTTTAGCAGTTCTTTGTTCACTTAACGTATGCTACCTAGCCAAGACTGCAGTCTGATAACTGTAAAAAAAAAAAGAAAGAAACAGATACATTAAGCCATGGGGATTCTAGATGCATTTTACAGTTGTTTTAAATGATATTTTCATCCAGTGATAGCCTGAACAAAAGACATGATCAAAGAAGGAAACTTAGTTTTACTCTTCAACTCCCCTGCATCCTTTCAGCACATCCTAACACACCAAGATTATACTATCATAACTGCAGTGAAAATAGCTATGTAAACCTGAGGGTTTGGGGGGGGGGGGGGCACTAGGCCCGCAGAAACCATAAAGGTTCTAGATGTTCTATGGTGCTTTTTAAAACATTTTAAAACAATTGTTTCACCTGATGGTCTGAGTGAAAATCATGATTAAAGAAAGAAATGTAGTGTTACTCCTTAACTTTTCCCTATCTCACATCCTTTCAGCAGAGACTAACTGACCAGGACTACACTATGACAACTACAGTGGAAATAACTGCATTAAACAGGTGTCCTGGTGACCACTAGAGCCACAGAAGCCATGAGGTTTCTAGATGCTCTGAGCTGCAATTTAGAATTTTTTAACAACCTTTTCATTCAGTGATGATTTTACAGAAAAGCATAGTAAATCAGTAGAAAAAAATGGCATTGCAAATGGAAAAGAGGGCATTCCTCCTTGACTGGTGTGACAATGACATCACTAAATGGGCAGAAAGTAGGCAGGGAAATGGGAGGAGATGGTCAGGGTTATGGAAGGTGCAAGAGGTTTGGCGTTAGTCTGGTTTGGGCCGCAACGAAAGGTAACAACCCTAGTTTAAACTGAGCAAATGACGAGATGGTTAGTTAGTTTCATCCTGTCAACCTCAACCAAACTTCAGCAGTTATAGCTATTACAACTTATAGTCCACACAATACAAGTTGCCATACATTAAAATATTACAATTCATGTTGCTTCACATAAATCAAAAAGCCAGAAATATTGCCAAAAATACCTAACTGATCACCGCCAGCATCACTGTAAAAATAATAATACTTAACTCACCTTGCCATTGTTTTCATGTCAATTGTCCATCTGTCCACAACCTCTTTTTACCCATTTTTGCACATGGGTTTGGAGTGTCATTTCAACAATGACTATCATCTACAACCAAGTTTCACACTGCTGGGTGGCTAGCCCTTGCGGTTATTCTTCTATTCCACTCCCTCACATGCCCACTCACACCTATGGCCAGTTTAGAGTGTCCACCTACTGCATGTCTTAAAACTGTGGGAGGAAGTCTAACCACCTGGAGGATTCCATGTGAACACAGGGAAGGCATGCAGACTCTGCACAGGAGGCACCTCAACTGAGAAGTGAACCAGAGAACCTCTTGCTATGAGGAGACAATGCTGTCCACTGCGCCACTGTGCCACCCGTTAAGTTGCTGTTTCTTAATTGCTCAATTTGTGATAGATTTAAGCATTTGATGAATCTGGAAGCTGCTCACTCATATCAAACTTCACTTAGCAAGCATCACAAAAACATATCCAGAGCTCTGCACCTACTATACAATTTATGCTGAGGCTGTCAATTGAACACTATGAAAACCTCCTACCAAAAGGACTAAAAAACCTCAGCCATTAGGTACAACGTAACACCGTCATAGTCTATAATTCTGCAAAATACCTTGATTTTTTGACCTCTGTCCCTCACAATTATATATTTTTTTAATTTCTGGAAAATCATTGACTATTGCAGTCATTCATTATTGCCAGGCATTAGAGATTCATATTTCTTGTTGTTACACAAAAATGGAAAAATAAAAAATAAAATTTCTGTTGTGACATCTACTCATATTGTTTGGGGAAACGTACTCAGATACTGCACTCTGCTTAAGGAATGTGTATCACTCATGCCTACATATGAATGCTGTGAGGTCTGTACTCTGGGACTTTGCAATGTTCAAGTTTAACATGATGTGGCTTGGATGCCAAGTCAGCTTAGGCACCACACCCTGGAGCTCTCATTATGTTGCAGCACATCTTATTTCATCAAGGGAGCTTCATGTTTTTATTTTTTAAAGCAAAGAAACATTGATCTAAAAAATAAACAGAGAAAGAGTGCTTCTACAAGCACAGTGCCGTAGGTGGCTGCCTAGTTGGCCTATGTGTACAGCCAGCCCTGTCTACTGATAATGTACTGTAACTTACATTACCATGACCAAAGGCTGGCCTTGACTGTTGGCAATATACTGTAACTTGTATTACCTGACATCACCACCTGACTTGCATTTTGAATGTGGACTTCATACCTCCCTGATGACCTGAATAAGTGCATGTTATCCACCAAAATGACTATATGACATGCACCTTGACATACGTGGGTGAATATGTGTCATATCCTGCATATAATGGCTATATATGATATGTGATAATTTGATGTCACTTAATGCCGATTATCCACTGTTTGTATTCACTGCACCTTACAGAGGCAGCAGGCACTGTGTGACAATTGCCCTATCAAAGGAAGATGATGATAAAAATGCACCAGAGTCCTGCTGGAGGTGGTGCAGTTTTAGCAGAAGAGAGTAGCCTCAGATGATGAGTGGTCTGGACCATCACAAGATGCCATTTTGGTAGATCAGGGACCCATGCTGCACCATCAGCTTACAACTTGAAGAACCATTTGAGAGAAGTTGTTTCAGACATCTTTCATACTCAGATCCAAACCGTGATGTGGATCATTGTCCAGGATATGGCATATGCCATGCATGACTCCTTCTAGGCCATCTCCAAGGAAGTCACTCGTGAGCTTCAGCCCAACCAGGGAAATGCTTGGGGACCATGAGTATAATCTTTGGTGTTTGTTTTACATCCACATAATTTAACCTGAACATGATAACCATATAGTTTTGATTTGTTGTTGTTTGTCATGGCGTATATTTATGTTAATCACTCCATAAGACAGTTGTGCATTCTCTGTCATTTCCATCATACTGTGCCACAGGTCATTCTCCAGTAGCAATCACTGGCATGTCACCATTTGCTGTACATGCAAATATGTGTTAATGTCTGTGATATGGCAACACCCTGTCCTCTACTGATCATTTCACAGTGTCATTCATATGTAACACCAGCAGTTGTCTGCTGAGAAATGCTTGTCCTATGAAGGTGTCATCTCCCTTGACAATATGTATTATAGAACTGTACCCTGCATTCACATATATTAAGTGTGCTGTATGGCAGCATTGATTTACACCAATACCTGCAGAAGTACAAAGGCAGCACATATGCATGCCTCTTAGCAGTGTCTGTGCTGCATTGCATTATGGTCGTAGTCAACAACAGAAGCATACAGTACTATACATTCCCGGCTGTGTTAACATCCCTATCATAATGACAGTTATGTGCACCTTAGAGTGTCAATGCTATAAGTGTGTGGCATGCGTCTGCCTTTCCTCACAGTGTGTACCCTCATCAGGTATAGTTTCCTTTCATATACATCTTCCATACATCCTCCTAATTTTGATTTCTTATAGACCAAAACTATTACCCACTCCTTTTCTCTCAAAACAACTATAAACTAATTCTTAATGACAAAAATCGTGTTATTACAATTATCAGCAAATCTTGCTGCATTGTTACAGAATAGTCTTTCCAGCTCATTCCATGAATCTGAAAGTGAAGTCTGCACCCAGATATCACCCACTGCTAATTGTTAGAATGAGAAGTAACGGCATTACAATATGAATGCAATCCTGTGTATTGTATGTAAATGTATGACTTTATTGTTCTCCTTTGTGAATCTAAGTGAAGTTTGCACACAGATATCTAATACTGCTAAAGGTATAATGTAATGAGAATGAACCTCTATACTGTATATTACAATGTGAATGCAGCCCTGCACATTGTATCTAAATGATGATTTTATTACACTTCTTTTCCCTTGGCAGAGATGTTTTCTGTCTCTGTGTACTGTATCTTTATGTCAGCTAGAGTTTTTCTCCCCAGGCCTCTACTGAATAGAGGCTTTATTGCCCATTCCGACTTCCCAGGCAATCAAATGCAATAAATAAATAAATATACAATGAATGTAGTTCTGTAATACCAGTATATACACCTGTGTTAACTACAATGGTACACATGGGAGGTCTTCTTCCCGTTTATGCAGTGAGTCTCTTTGTTGGATCTCATGCACATCAGGGATAAATGGTACTGCTATGTCAGTTATGCATAAGTGCATCTGTCCTTCACCTCAGTGAATGTTCGCATGCCTCCAGTATTCAACATGTTTCACTTTTCACTATTGCAGGTGTGTGGTGTCTTCACATGAATGTGTATCTATATGACTCATGGACCACACTTAGCTTGTAAGTAGGACAATTGTTCTTCAGAGTTGCATGCCATCATGTCTGTGTGCTCTTGAACGTCCCACATTTTTTTTCCAAACACCTTTATTGTATTATCACTTGTGACACAGACAAATTTACATTCATATAAAAGTTATCAAACTTTATTAACATAAACATTATACTTCACATGTATTACTATATATCATATAAACTAAGCAACACTACATAAATTATTCAATTCCTGCATTTTTTAAACAAGAAACATCTTTATTAAACCATCACTTACTATAGGCAATCATACATTTATACATCACAAACCATACTGACACATTCCCAGTTGCAAACATTATACATTACTTATAATCTTCCCAATCTTTTTTAGTCAAATATTACATAGCTCATTTAAGTCCTGATGTTTTCTATGTAGTTTGCTTCTACCCTTTACTAAAGATCTCAGTTCCAGTTGTTTTATCTCTGTCACAATATTCACTACTTCTTGTATAATTAGTTTAGATTTTGATTTTGATTTTCTAGTAATTGCTTTTTTGGCAGCCGCCATTATTAGAAACAGCAAGGCCCTATCATGTCTAGGCAATTCTGAATCTGTAGCACAGCTCAGAAGAATTATCTCCCTCATCCGACAAATCTGCTCATCCATCATCTTCGACAGTGTATCCCATAGGGAATCCTTAAAGTCCACTAACTCACCACACTCCCAGAAAATATGTTCCCAATTGCCTCTTTCTTCCCTGTCACACCTCCAACAATTGCTGTCTACCTGAGGAAAAATTATCTGGAGTCTTCTTTGGGGTATAGAAATATCTATGTAAAGACTTCCAGGCAAAAATCCTAAATCTTCTAGATTTTGTTGCATATTTGGGAGACATACATATATCCCCCATTATTTCTTAGTGAATTGCTTGTTCATTCTCTCTTCCCAATCCTTTCTAATCTCCTCTGATTGAGTTTTATAGTTATCAGGCAACATTTTATATGCTCTTCAACTTATTCCTTTTTTAATGGTAGCTTCTGTTCTAGATTCTACTAAAAACTCAGTGCTGATTTTTTGTTTAGGACCCCCTATTTCTTTCTCTTTGCCTATACTCTGATATCAATCACTGATAGGAAAGGCAATCTCTAACCTGCAGTGCAAATAAATTCTTGGCATCTTCCCATTCTATCATCTTTCCCTCGCTATTAATTTGCTCCCAATACCTTGGTTCCTTTGCCAGTTTTCTCCAATAAATAATACTTTCTGCCACTCAAGGTCCCACACATTGTGATACTCTTAACTATTATGCATCAGTTAGACTGTAACTTTTATTTATGTTCTACTTCTTCTGTTGACACAATATCCTCAGAATCCGGTGTCAGACTGCTGCATGATACATTCACGTTTTAGACATTTGTAGCAAATTGTCTTAAGGGCATGTCCTGTGTGTATGTTGTAGAGGTGTGTTTGTCACTATTATGATATTTTCTTTCTGCCCTTGCATTTCCAAATTTCCTTTCCCATGCATGTGGAGGATTGTTGTATCACATTTTTTGCTGCCATGACATTTGCTTCCATTGGTTTGCATGACTTTGCATATGATTATATAGTAACATTGGTTTTAAGACTCACACAAGTATTGATGTTTATGGCATGTTTGCCAGTGTTCTAAAGTACTGTGGTTTGTGTATCATTTAGACACAAATGGGCCTTACATGTAGTTAAATGTCCATTTGGCATATAGTAACCATACACTGCAGCATATGTGCCAGTGCATAGCTGCTTGTAGTCAGCACTTTGTCCATGTGATGTGTACACTTTCCACATGCATGTGTAGTACTCTGCTGCAGACATCATGTTATATACAATCCTTGTCCCTTGCATGCATTCTGCACCATAGATATTGTTCATTTGGTGTTCTGTACACAACCAGTCACATTTCAACATCCACATTGTTGCTTAAATTTGGTACAAATAGGCAAGGCATGTGTGTATTCATGTGTGATGTCTGACTGCACTTATTCATTATTGTTGTACAGTAAACCTGCAGAGATACTTTGCTATGACAAAAAAGTAGCTGACACTGTTTGCCCCATGCTTGCAATAGATCTATATCATATTATTGGATTGCTATTTAGCGAATACCAATTCATCGAGCCCTTATTTAGCGAAGAGTATTTCAGCGAACGATGAAATCTTTCCCAGAGTAAGGAAGCACTTCACCAAAGGCACACCACAACATCAACCGCACAAAATCAAACTCATGCAAGTGGGGGGCTTTGCCCCATGCCCTCCCCAGTGTGGGGGGGCTGCCTCCCCTAAATATATATACCAAGTCTGTGATTGCACTACGGTGGGGAAAGGGCAAAGTTGTGGTGCTGGCCAAGTGCTTGCTTACCCTATGAAAGATTTCGTCATTCACTGAAATGCCATTCCCTAAATAGGGGTTTGATGAATTGCTATTCGCTGAATAGCAATTCGATAAAATGATATAGACCCGTTTGCAATACAATGACACAGGTATAATTTACCTATGTGTATGTTATGCACACAGCACACATGGCATTATTTGTCTTGCATGTATATAGTCTTGTCTTTGCGGTGTCAGATGAGGCACATAAGATTATAGATGTGCAGCTACCATGCTATGGCCAACATCACCATGTAGTGCACAGAACCATAATGGAAACCTAATGTGCATTGTATTGCTACAAGTAGCTGTAGCATATCAGGAATGGTACATGAGTATAAGTGTGTTGTATATGCAGCAGGCATGATTTCTGCCCACAGACAGCATGTGGTGGATTCTCTCATTTCACTAATGTTTTTTGAAGTATCCTGTATAGAGTAATGATTATCTGCTGCAACAGGAATTCTACACCTTGTCCTTGGGTTACAGATCTTCAAGTTTAAGGTACAGTATAAACCTAGCATCAACCATGATAATGTGGATGGGCTGTCCATGGCATATGAACCAATCCAAGGATCTGAAACTGGTGCTTTCAAATTGTTGTGGTGGTCAAATTAACAAAGAATGGGATTTTCACTAATACAATGTATGGAGGTTTAATCAGGGATGCACAATTGAACATTGACATTCCCCATCCTGTACCCCTTCAATGAGTATCTGAAAGTTCTAAAGGAAATCCCCCTCACCACACACACACACACACACACAAACATGCACACCAGTGAAGGACACCACATCTAACAACATATTTCAAAATGCATGGTCATTTCCTGCCACACTCCTTGGAGACACTGGTTATTATAGCCCCTCCCCCCTATAAGCACACCACTGGATACTATTTGAAAGACCATTTACCCCACAATCATCTACCAAGCAAGAGTAGGGTTGCCACCTTTTCAGATGGTCAAAGTGGGACAATTGTGGTACAAACATCAGATTTTGCAGGCCAAAACATACCCACGGCCAGTACAAGGGACAGAACTTCAATTTTTTGCCTAAATAAAAAGCTTATTCTTGTAGCATTTTAGTTGCATATTCTGTTTATTTTAACATTTAGGTGTTTCAGATACAGAATAATTGTTTTATGCAACTATTTTATAAAATATAGGAAATAATTTTGCCCTAATATTTCAGGACAGTTGCCATTTTTACAATGTTTTTGCAGGACACAACTGCCCAAAGAGGGACTGTCCCTCGTAAAGTGAGACAGGTGGCAACCCTAAGCAAGAGTGAAATGCTAACTGTCCTCTTTAGAACCCTACTGTTCCCTCTCCCCCACTTCTACATGACAAAGAAGAAAATGTCATTTAGTTACCTCCACATAACACACAGAACAACAAATGGAAGTCAGTAGTGTGAGACCTATTGTCACAGGTCAACTCACAGCACCCATGTGTCCAGCTTTCTACAAATATATCCTGTGCTATGACAATTAAAGTACACTGGCAGTATACTTCCCAACATATTAGCAACTTCACTTGTGTACATCTTCCCAGTCAACAGTCAGCTATTCTCAATCCCACCAATAAACCCCTTTTAACTCAACAAACCACAGTATAACTGCAGCTGATGTCTTAAACTAGTTCCCCAACATATGAAGGCAGTATCCCCTGTTCACTTACCTGAGATTATTGCTTTATAATGTCCAAAAAGGAATATAGTTCACATAGCAAATGCCATAGTATGGCGAACTCTTCTGTGGCTGCGGATGTATTTATCAGGCAACTGCAAGGCTTAAACCCCACTTTTTTCACATTGCACACCTGCCCAAGGTGCACTCCAAGGCTTGTTCTTCATCGTGGACTCCCATGGGTAGATGCAGAGCATATTGCTCAAGCATGGGTGGGTCACTGAGTTCTGCAGGTCCATGAGCATATGCAATGTATCTCCATGGTTCACAGTAATACAACAGCAACACTGGAAGTAAATCTGGATACTGCAGGCTTCACCCACTCACACAATTGTGCTTTTCACACTCAAGCACCATCCTGCCATGCCATATGTACATGACACTGGAGGGTGACAGCACAGTACAGCATGTGATGATAACTTGGTGCCTACTATTGACTATCATATCCTGGCAGCAATGGTGTGCATCCATGTGGATGAGCTACCATATTTCTGCGGACTTTGACTGATGAAGTGTTAATGCATTTGAAGGCACAAGTTGTGGCAGGTTTTCTGGATGGTGCTCACAAAAAAAAAATATTTGTGTACTTCATGTACAGAGACCACTCGGAGTGCCTGCTGTAGGGCTCCTGCCAAGGTCGCTAGTATGATGTGGATGCTTGGTACAGCTTTGTCAGGGCAGTGACTGCTGCTACTAGTACCAGCTGTGGTGCTGAGCAGTGCAGGCACCACCTACACCTTCTATGCAAGTGGGAAGAAGTTAAAGAAAGAATGCTCCTGAGTTGTGCAGTAAATGTGTATAACAGGTACATTTTAATTTAATTTAATGCATAATAATAATAATAATAATAATATACAAAATATATCCAAAACTACTGGAAAATGTGAAAGAAGCCTTGTTCTAATTTAAAAAGCACAACTAAAACCCAGAGAGAACTCATGAGAGAGAGGAAATATCTTCCCATCCATACGGCTATCAACAAACTGCAGACTAGAAGCAAAGTCTCTAAAAACATAATACAGTTAATATTTGACTCATTAAAATAGATATCCTACCCATTACTTTATACAAATAACTACAAACCACTGCCAGAGATGGACATTGCAGTACAGTGCAAAAATGAGTAAATGCTCTTGATTAAAAGTTTCCCACATCTGCAGAATAAAAAAATCAAATGAAAAATACTTCCCACAAAGTACTCCAAGAGCCATGATCTTGATTAAGTCCTCCTTTCTATCAATCTGCCACAAGACCTTATCCAGTCTTCCATGATCTAAAACACAGCCACAAATCAAAATCCATACCACTCTTTCAGTTAAACAAAAACTTCTATCCAGAAATAAACCCCACCCTCATTCCTAAGGCCACCAAACTCCAGCACAAAATCTATAAAAAATAATAAATAAAAAAAAACTCCCTGAAATAAATATAGTTACTGCCTAACTAATAAAAAAATATTACATTTAACTACTCTTAGCCTTGTCAGATAATTCATAACCCTAAAATGAAAGTGAACCCTTCAAAAAACAAAATCCTACCCTAAGTAACCCAGGCCATGCACATATAGAACCAATCAAAAAAAGCAAAAGAAAAAGCAATAAACCTATTAGAAATCAGTCAAGTACCCACAAATGACGTCAGATAATGTAACCTAGAGTAATAGTGAATCATCATCCTAGAGTAATAGTGAATCATCATCCTAGAGTAATAGTGAATCATCATCCTAGAGTAATATTGAATCATCATCCTCGAGTAATATTGAATCAACATGCCAAAGTCATGTTGATAAAAACCCATACACATACCCAGACATTAAAACCCACTTACTTCTACAGTTAGTGCTATTCCACAAAGAAAATACTACATAATACTGAAATCAATGGGAAAACCTACACCTTTCTAAGAATACAGAAAATGTAATAATAATTAGAATATGTGAGGTCTGCTTCTAGATGTGTGAAATATGCTGTGCTCTAATATCAGGGAAGGGATGGATCTCAAACTTGTTCCCTTCTTCTTCTTCTCTTTTGGCTGTTCCCATTAGGGGTCACCACAGCAGATCATCTGTTTCCATTTCTTCCTGTCCTCTGCATCTTGCTCTGTCACACCAACCACCTGCATGTCCTCTCTCACCACATCCATAAACCTTATTTTAGGCCTTCATCTTTTTCTCTTACCTGGCAGCAACATCCTTAGCATCCTTTTCCCAATATACCCAGCATCCCTCCTCAGCACATGTCCAAGCCAACGCAATCTTGCCTCTCTGACTTTGTCTCTAAACCGTCCAACCTGAGCTGACCCTCTAATATACTGATTCCTAATCCTGTCCATCCTTGTCACATCCAGTGCAAATCTTAACATCTTTAACTCTGCCACTTCCAGCTCTGACTCCTGCCTTTTTGTCACTGCCACTGTCTCCAACCCATACAACAAAGCTGGTCTCACTACACTCTTGTAGACCTTCCCTTTCACTCTTACTGGTACCCGTCTATCACAAATCACTCCTGACACTCTTCTCCACTCATTCCACCCTGCCTGTACTCTCTTCTTCACCTCTCTTTCACACTCACCATTACTCTGAACTGTTGATCCCAAGTACTTAAACTCATCCACCTTTGTCAACTCTACTCCCTGCATCCTCACCATTCCTCTATCCTCCCTCTCATTCACAAACATATATTCTGTCTTAGTCCTGCTGACCTTCATTCCTCTCCTCTCTAGAGCAAATCTCCACCTCTCCAGGGTCTCCTCAACATAGTCCCTACTCTCACTACTGATCACAATGTCATCTGCAAACATCATAGTCCATGGCCTTCCTGTCTGATCTCATCTGTCAACCTGTCCATCACCATTGCAAATAAGAAAGGGCTCAGAGCTGATCCTTGATGTAATCCCATCTCCACCTTAAATGCATCTGTCACTCTCAATGCAGACTTCACCACTGTCACACTACCCTTGTACATATCCTGTACCCCACTTACATACTTTTCTGCCACTGCTGACTTCCTCATACAATACTACAACTCCTCACTAGGCACCCTATCATATGCTTTCTCCAAGTCCACAAAGACACAATGCAACTCCTTCTGACCTACTCTATATTTCTCCATCAACACTCTCAGAGCAAACATCACATCTGTAGTGCTCTTTCCCGGCATGAAACCATACTGCTGATCACTAATCATCACCTCCCTTCTTAACCTAGCTTCCACTACTCTTTCTCATAACTTCAAGCTGTGACTGATCAGTTTTATCCTTCTGTAGTTACTACAGCTCTGCACATCACCCTTATTCTTAAAATAGGTACCAGAACATGTTTTCTCCACTCCTCAGGCATCCTCTGACTTTCCAAGATTTCATTAAACAATCTGGTTAAAAACTCCACTGCCATTTCTCCTAAGCACCTCCATGCTTCCACTGGTATGTCATCTGGACCAACAGCCTTTCCATTCTTCATCCTCTTCATAGCTGTCCTTACTTCCTCCTTGCTAATCTGTTTCACTACCTGATTCACTATCCCCATATCATCCAACCTTCTCTCTCTCTCATTCTCTTCATTCATCAGCCCCTCAAAGTACTCTTTCCATCTGCTCAAGACACTCTCCTTGCTTGTGTGTACATTTCCCTCACTATCCTTTATCACCCTTACCTGCTGCACATCTTTCCCAACTTGGTCCCTCTGTCTAGCCAATCAATACAGGTCCTTTTCTCCCTCTTTAGTGTCCAACCTTTCATACAACTCTCCATATGCCTTATCCTTAGCCTTTGCCACCTCTTCTCTTTGCCATGCACCTCATCTCCTTATACTCCTGTCTACTTTCTTCATCTCTCTGACAATCCCACTTCTTCTTCGCCAGTCTCTTCCTCTGTATACTCTTCTGTACTTCCTCATTCCACCACCAGGTCTCCTTGTCCTCCTTCCTCTGTCCAGATGTCACACCAAGCACCTTTCTAGCTGTCTCCCTTACCATCTATGCTGTAGTTACCCAGACATTCAGTAACTCTTCACTGCCCCCCAGTGCCAGTTTTAACTCTTCCCTGAACTCCACCTCACAATCACCCTTTTTCAACTTCCACCATTTGATCCTTGGCACTGGTCTCACACTTGTCTTCCTCTTCTTGATCACCAACGCCATCCTACAGACCACCAGTCTATGCTGCCTAACTACACTTTCCCCTGTCACCACTTTACAGTCTCCAATCTCCTTTAGACTGGCCCTCCTGCATAGGATATAATCCACCTGTGTGCATCTTCCTCCACTCTTGTATGTCACCTTATGCTCCTCCCTCTTCTTAAAATATGTATTCACCACAGCCATGTTCATCCTTTTCACAAAATCCACTACCATCTGACCTTCTGCATTCCTCTCCTTAGCACCATACCTGCCCATCATTTCCTCATCCCCTCTGTTCCCTTCAACAACATGCCCATTGAAGTCCACTCCAATCACCAGTATCTAACCCTTGGGTACACTCACCACCACTTCATCCAACTCACTCCAAAATTTTTCTTTCTCATCCATTGCACACCCAACTTGTGGAGGGTATGCACTAAAAACATTCATCATTACACCATCAATTTCCAGCTTCATAAACATCACTCTATCCAACACTCTTTTCACCTCCAAAACACTCTTGGCATACTGTTCCTTCAGGATAACCCCTACCACATTTATCCTCCCATTCACACCATGATAGAACAATTTGAACCCACTCCCTATACACCTGGCCTTACTCCCCTTCCATCTGGTCTCTTGCACACACAATAAATCAACCTTCCTTCTCTCCATCATATCAGCTAGCTCTCTCCCTATACCAGTCATACTGCCAACATTCAAAGTTCCTACCCTCACTGCTACACTCATAACCTTCCTCCTCTCTTTCTGCTTTTGAGCATGCCTTCCCCCTCTTCTTCTCCTTTGGCCAACAGTAGTCCAACTTCCGCCAGTACCCTGTTGGCTAACAGTACTGGTGGCAGTCATTGTTAACCCGGGCCTCGACCGATCCAGTATAGAAATCTGTACTGTTGTTAGCATATGTTATTTGGCAGAGGTTTTACACTGGATACCCTTCCTGACATAACCCTCCTCATTTATCCGGGCATGGGACCAGCATGAAGAAATGCACTGGCTTGTGCAACTGGTTCCCTAATCATGCTATATGAAGCAATTTGTGTGACTAGTTGCAGACCCCTACATATATCTATATATATATATATATATATATATATATATATATATATATATATATGTGTGTGTGTGTGTGTGTGTGTGTGTGTGCATGTGTGTATGTGTGTGTGTGAATACTAAGCTAGCTGCCTTTGCATGTTATTTTAAACCTAATTCTCCTTTAAAGGTGAGAATCAAACCTTGATCCTTGTGTTTGCAAGATCAGCCCTGGGATTCACCAAGCAGCCGTGCAGGAATAAGTTATTAATGCATGGCAGGGACTGCTCCTGTACAGCACGGCAGTGCGCCTTGCATATCCATGAAGTTGCACTGCCTGCACTGTTAAGCTAACATGGAGCCATGTACAAGTGCAGGGGTGTGTCTGAGATCAGACGTCTCACAATACACACACCCATGCACTCCAGAATGGCCTTTCGGCAATTAAAATGAGTGAGAATACTCATAACACCCCCCCAGCAAGTCAGGATTTAAACATACCTCTCAACTGTACAGATATTTGCAGAATGTCCACAGTTTTGTCTCACATTTATGGTATGTTCCTCCTACAATTTGTACTTTTCTGGAAAATAGCTGAGGATTGAAGTCATTAAATAAAATGACAAAATTTGAGTTTGAAAGACTCCACATCCTTCAGAAAATCCATGCTAATGCAAGACCTATCATCAAATGTCTAAGTTTGTAAGATCAATATTTAAAATCGGTCCCTCTATTTGTCCCCCCATCATTTTAGGGTTTTCCAGAGTTTTTGCTCCAAGAGGTTGAGCGGTATGCCCACCATGAAGCAGAAAGCTGATAAAATAACAGGTTTAACATTGGCAAGGTTATTCTGAAGGGTATAGATAAAATAACACAACAAACCTTTTGTTTTATAAATGCGATAAAGTTTAAGGGTAGCTGAGCAAGTATGCCCATTGCTTTGCTACGCTTAGTCCAGCTTAAACAGCACAAGAAGTTAAATAGCAAGAGAAATTCAACAGAAGCAGTATTGCAATAGTGTAGTGGTTAGAGCGTATGCTTTACAAGCAGCCTTTCCTGGTTTCATCCTCCCTATAACCCAGTTCACATTTTAAATGTGACAACAGTGCATAAACAAATTTTTTTTGGTATTACCTATTAAATAACATATATTTGTTAACTGGATTACTGCATTAGGTCCAGATGTGAGGTGTCAGTGTAATAAAGTGGTGAAATCCCCATATAAATACAAGTGCCCCATACAGTATAGTCACACATGAATAAATGTAATGAAAGCACATTGGGGGATGTTAGGGACAGTAAACAAATTTATAATATGTAATGAATGATGAATCAATGCCATACAGCAAATAGTCTATAAAATGAAAAATAAGCAATGCTAAACATTGCACAGCTCTGCTTACCAGATGTACGCATTGTGTAAATATGACTGCTAAGCAGTGAGTAGCCCAGCTAAATGGATTTGCTCATTGGTAAGCAGTGCTGTGCCTGCCTCTTTAAGCAATGCCAATCTTAGCTAAGCAGGTTTGCCCATAGCTTAACTTAGCTCAGCATATTCAAAACTGTCCAATCACGGCAAAGGGTGGGAAATCAGCTGTATGCAAACCCTACAGGTGGGAGTACAGCTCATAACTGGTTGCAGCTTCCCACTGTAGGCAGCATGGCTGGAGTTGGAGAGGGAGTGTGCTTCCAGGCACAGCGCTGGGGCATCCAGGAGTTCAAGGTCATGGTAGGACTCCTGGTAAAAAAAACATAATGAGAGACTGCTGCGAGGCCAGTACCAGGGCTCCCAATATAAAACGGAAGCCTGGGACCGTCTCGCCCGTGACCTCACCAGTGCCACTGGTATCCCTTGGACTGGTGAGCAGGTCAGACATCACTATGCTGACTTGAAACGGAGGAAGAGGGAGCTCTTGGATCAGTGGATCCAAGAATCTAGGCAAAGGGGTGATGTCCCAGCAGTGTGTGAGTACTCATACCAGTAACTGTTTAATAATGTCTGTCCTGTGCATATGATGGATAGGTATGGTTAAATATTTCTCTATTTTTCTTACAGCTGCAGCTGAGAAGGCTGTGAATCTAGAAACCCATGCAAGTAGGTTGCAAAGGCTGCATCGTGAGGCTGGTTAGTAACAATCCTGCTTGTAGTTGTCATACCAAAAAAATATAAAAGTAGTTGGAAGTCAATTTCAGTATAAAACCTGTTTTGTGTATGAGTTGTACTGAATAAACCAGACAATATGACAGTAATAGCCCCATATAGGTCGTATTTAAATAAAACTGTAACTGCCTGGCAATAAAGCTCTAAATCCTGGACTGGTTGCGTTTACTCTGGTATCGTATGACATTTTTAGTGTTGCATTCTCTGAATAATAATGTTGTATTAACCAGTGTTACCCACACTGTGCTACATAATAAAAATGTCTAGGAATGTCTGTATAAGACTGTTGCAATTACAAGGTCAGATTGTACATCCGAGAAAGACTTAGAAAACAGTAAAGAGATAGACAGCAATATCCAAGTAGCACACTCTACTGTGACATAAATTGTTGTATTTTTAGCAGACACAGCCATGGTTTGAATCCTGGGAGTGATAGTAAGCTGTATGCATAATCATACCTATCAAATGCACAGATTTGTTCAGAATGCCTACACAATTGGCTCAAATTTTCTGCCTGTTACCCTGTCACCCTGGCAAATCATTGGGATGATCTCAGAATTTTAGGCAGCAAATAATGACATACATCTGATTTTCACACCTCAAAACCTTCAGAAAATGTATATGAAAACAAACTTGTCACTCTAGCAACTCACCAAAAGTTTATGAGAACAATATTCAGAATATGTTCCATTCTACCCCCATGTTGTTAAGCTATGGCCAGAGTGTGTGCAGTAACAGATTGAGAGGTATGTGAATAATATTAAGTTGGAATCTGGGAATATGTGTGGAAACATTCAGGTAGTGTTAACAAAGAGTCCCTCCACAGGTCTGTTAGATAAGAAAAATGTCTGTGTAAGACTGTCGTGATTACAAGGTCAGATTGTACAACCATGAGAGACTTAGACAGAAAACACTGAAGAGCTAGACAGAAATATCCAAATAGCACACTCTACTGTAACTTAAATTATATTTTTAGCAGACACAGCCATGGTTCGAATCCTCGGAGTGGTAGTAAGCTGTATGCATAATCATACCTCTCAACTGTACAGATTTGTTCAGAATGTCCAGATAATTGGCTCATATTTTTCTGCCTGTTACCCTGTCAGCCTAGCAAATCATTGGGATGATCTCAGAATTTTAGGCAGCAAATAATGACATACATCTGATTTTCACATCTCAAAACCTTCAGAAAATGTATATGAAAATAAACCTGTCACTCTAGCAACTCACCAAAAGTTTATGAGAGCAATATTCAGAATATGTCCCATTATACAACGACCAACTATCAATATTCAAAAACGTGCATGCTGACTGGTCAGTGTGCACGTTGTAAATTTGAGTTATAGTATTGGAAAAAGGTCCGGTCGCCCGGACTTTTTCCATTACTATAACTCTTTTTGTACCGCAACGGAGAACGCAAGATCTCTGTTTCTTCACACTGTCTCGCTATGTTAAAGGAGTTTAACATAGCGAGACAGCTTTAACAAAAGCAACGGAGAACCTCCGTTGCTTTTTTTAAAGCTGTCTCGTTATGTTAAACCCATTTAACATAGCGAAACAGTTTGTAAAAAGCATCGGAGATCTTGCTTTCTCCGTTGCTTTTTTCAAAACTGTCTTGCTATGTTAAATGGATTTAATATAGAGAGACAGCTTTAAAAAAAAGCAACGGAGAACCTCCATTGCTTTTTTTAAAGCTGTCTCGTTATGTTAAACCCATTTAACATAGCGAAACAGTTTGTAAAAAGCAACGGAGATCTTGCTTTCTCCGTTGCTTTTGCCCACAGCTCTGATGTACTGCATAGGCATACGCATGCGCAGTACATCAGAACTGCCGCAGAATACCAGACAGCTGCAGAAAGGCAGCAAGGAGGCATTATACAATGCCATTATTTAAAAAAAGTAATTTGTTTTTTTCTTAAATAATGTCATTGCATAATAGTAATAACCCACTTCTGGGTGCGGGTAATGCTGGATTTACCTACGGTTGGCTTTGTTTGGCCACTCGGGCTTCGCCCTTGTGACCAAACTACACCAACTGTGGGTAAATCCAGCATTACCCACACCCAGGCATGGGTTATTGCTATATTCTACCCCCATGTTGTTAAGCTATGAGCAGAGTGTGTGCATTAACAGATTGAGAGGTATGTGAATAATATTAACTTGGAATATGGGAATTTGTGTTGAAACATTCAGGTAGTGTTAACAAAGAGTCCCTCCACAGGTCTGTTAGATAAGAAAAATGTCTGTGTAAGACTGTCGTAATTACAAGGTCAGATTGTACAACCCACGAGAGACTTAGACAGAAAACACTGAAGAGCTAGACAGAAATATCCAAATAGCACACTCTACTGTAACTTAAATTGTATTTTTAGCAGACGCAGCCATGGTTTGAATGCTGGGAGTGGTAGTAAGCTGTATGCATAATCATACCTCTCAGCTGTACAGATTTGTTCAGGATGTCCAGATAATTGGCTCATATTTTTTGCCTGTTCCCTGTCCCCATGGCAAATTAGTGGGATGATCTCAGATTTGTAGTCAGCAGATAATGACATACATTTGATTTTCAGACCTCAAAACCTCCAGAAAATGTATATGAAAACAAATCCTGTCACTCTATCAGCCCTCCAAGTTTATGAGACCAATATTCACAATACGTCCCATTTCCAACCCCATGTTTTCAAGCTTTCACCAGAGTGTGTGCAATAAGAGATTGAGAGGTATGTGCATAATATTAACTTGGAATCTGGGAATATGTGTAGAAACAGTCAGGTAGTGTTAAAAAACATTCCCTCCACAGGTATACCAGGTAAGAGATGTAGAATTTAGCTATAAGACAATTGAGTGATACACTTCTTTACAAACATACCACTGGCCAAACCAAGGTCATAGGGTAGTGTAATAATACCTGTACCTTACTGATTAGAACAATGGCTGGCTCGGTGGTGGTGCTGCAGTAGCGTTGTTGCCTCACAGCAAGACATTGTCCCATTCGATTCTCAGCTAGAGCATCTTCTGTGTGGAGACATGCATGCAGTGAATGGGCGTACCTTCGTTGAAGGTTGTGTGTCAGGGCTGGCAACTTGGCATGTAAAAATCTACTGCCAATCATTAGCGGACCGGAGTTCCGCTGTGGCGACCCCTAACCAGGAAAAGCCAAAAGACACAACAACAACAACTGATTAGAGCAATGACCATTAAAGTTGTGAGAACTACAGGGATATATATGTTGTTAATTGACATCACTCCCCCCCCACCATATCTGCAACAATAATCTAAATACACAAATCAATGGGTATGTTTACACATATGTCCTATTGTTCAATCTTCTTCTTCTTCTTCTTCTAGCTTTTCCTGGTTAGGGGTCACCACAGTGGATCACCTGTCTGCTCATGATTGGCAGTGGAGTTTTACAGTGTCGGGTTGCCAGCCCGGCACCCAACCTTCCACAGAAGGCACACACATGCACACACTCACACCAAGGGCCACTTTAGAGTGTCCAATCCACCTACAGCATGTCTTTGGGATGTGGGAGGAAACCGGAGCACCCGGAGGAAACCCACGCAACCACAGGGAGGACATGCAGACTCCGCACAGAAGGCACCCCAGCCAAGGATCGAACCAGAGAACCTCTTGCTGTGAGGCAGTAACACTAACCGCTGCACCACCGTGATGTCCTACTGTTCAATAAATATTGAAATGTGTTTCTATTAATGTTTCATGTTGAAATACTATCATTGGTGGCCTGTTGCTGTCAATTTAACCTGCATGCAGTTGTAATGGCCACTGTGGTTCCATATATGCATGTGTTCTGTTTGCTATGCAACTGTTCAAAATCTGGTGTTTTAGGTTAATGGGAATATCTATGCATGCTGTTATAACTAATCCTGGATTGTGTTGACTATTACTAACCCACATATGTTTTAAAACTGCAACAACATAGCACGTTTGGGAAGGCGGGGTCCCAGCAGACCCACCCCTCCCACCTCACCTGGCCATGGCACCATGCTCCAGTACATCTGGGACCCACCCCAGGACATCCTCATCCGCTGGTCCTGCACCACCTTAGGGTGGAACTGCCTAAGGGGATGGGGCTCACCCCCCCAGGAGCAGGCACAGACAGGAAACTGTCACCCGTAGTCAGGTCCAGGGCTTGGTGCATAGCGAGCTCCACATGGAGATTGGAGATTTGCTATGCCAGCTTGAGGTCCACATGACACATTTAGTGGGTCAGCATGAACCTACTACCCAGCCCCCACCACAGCCACCTGCGGGACCATGAAGGTGCAGTGGTAACTGCCCATGGGTGGAGACCTCAGTCCCACTGTTTCCACTTGGAGGCTCATGGGTTTCCAACTTCCAAACACCCCTCCCCGTCCAAGGTGTTTACCCCCCGCATGTGTCATATACTGCCCCTGTATGCTGTGTTGTCTGTCTTGTCTGTCTTCCTACCCAACCTAACTCCCTAAATATACCTATTATCCTTCCCCAACATCCCACTCTAACCTTAAAAAAAAGGGGCAATCTGTTCCCCAAAAAAAAATCTCGCCCCATACATAGTCATCCATTTCGCATACTTGTCCAGTGGACATATATAATCTGGTCTAATTGGCTTCTATCTCAGGGGTTTGAGTGTCCAAATCTACATCCAAATTCAGTTTATATGCACAGCTGTTGCTGTAGAAGAAAGGGACAGCTATGAACCTTCCCTACACCCATCCTGCACATCCCTAGCTACTTTCCCTATTGTCTTTCCTACTGCATGCCCCCTTTTCATCACTTTCCTATCACCCCTTTTTCTTTTCTTTTAAAATAATTAGCATGGGGGGTAAGTGGTAGTAAGCGGGTTTAAGCCTGTTTGCGTGGTGGTAAGCAATGCCTACACACAATAAGCAATTTTCTGGCTAACTGGCTGTGAGCATATTTAAACGGAAGTTAGTATTGCTTACCTTCATGCAAACCCATGAAAACCCACTTACAACTGCTTAAAAGTGCCTCAGTCACTCCATATCCAACAGCCCTTGTTCTGCCCAGCAACAAAATAATCAGTCCTTGCAAGTCTTGAACCCAAAACCCTACACACCATAGCCATAGTGATTTACCACTATGCCATATGAGCCACATGTACATGAGATGTTTTCTCAAACATATCATGCAGCACAGTAATTCAACAGTAGGGAAAATGTATTTATATATGTGCCCCCCACACCCCCCTTACTATATATTCTAACTCCAGGGTCGCTGTACAGTGGGGAATAGGCCATATATCATTTTCGACAAAATGAGTGTCAGTGAAATGAAGTGTCAGTGAAATGAAGTTTCAGTGAATTGGGCTTGCTGACTTGGTTGTCGGTGAAATGAACTGTTGACGAAATGAAGGTGACTCATATGTATATATGTAGACAGACATATATATATATATATATATATATATATACACACGCACACACACACACATATATTTATAAATATATATATATATATATATATATATATATATATATATATATATATATATATATGTATGTGTGTGTGTGTGTGTGTGTGTGTGTGTGTGTGTGTATATATATATATATATATATATATATATATATATATATATATATATATATATATATATATATATATATATATATATATATATATATATATATATATATATATATATATATACATATATACACATAGAAGGACATTAGATAGGGATGAATTCAATGTATTAAATAGAGGCTTAAATTTTATCCCTAGCAGTAACAACAATCTTGTAGATGTTTTGATTGATATTAAGGTGTTCTTAAGGAATGTGATGTCGAAGTATGAATTTGGTAATAATACTAGAGAATATGAATGTCATTTTAAAAAACCAAGTACATATATACCAAGTAACCATCCATTAATTGATGCTTTCTATAAACTGGCAGAGGATGATTTACATATGTTTTATGAAAAGGCCTGTCCTATGAAGTATTATAAGAATAATAGAATGAATAACTTTACTATGAGAGATAGGAAAGCATTACACAGATTGAGAGATGACTCTAATATAATCATCAGACCAGTGGATAAAAAGGGCCCAGTGGTCATTATGGATTCCGTAAGCTATCAAGAAACCATGATCAAGATGTTAAATGATGCTAAATATTATAAACATATCAGCATCGATATGATAGAAACAACTAAATATAGGATTAATAATATGATAAATGACTTGGTTAAGAGTTATGATATTACACCAGAATTAGGTAATTTTCTTGCAATGGAATATCCTTTGATTCCGATTATACAGGGACTACCCAAAATTCACAAGGACTGCACTAATCCTCCAATGAGACCTGTTGTTTCAGGTAGAGGATGGTGTACAGAACCCTTCTCAATATTTGTTGAGAAGGCTTTAAGACCTGTACTAGATGAAAATATTACTGTTCTTAAAGATACCAGACAGTTTTTAACAGACTTGTATAGCAACATTGATCCGACCATGATGCAGTCTGATACACTGTTTGTCACCTTGGGCGTACAATCTTTATTTACTGTCATTCCCAATGATTTGGGGATACATTTGATCAAGGAATATTTAATTAAACATAGTTGTTATGATAATAAATATATAGATAGCCATGATGCAGTCTGATACACTGTCAGCTTGGACGTACAATCTTTATTTACTGTCATTCCCAATTATTTGGGGATGCATTCGATCAAGGAATATTTAATTAAACATAGTTGTTATGATAATAAATATATAGACTTATTATGTCTTTTTCTGGAAGTAATCTTAGAAAATAATATTTTCATATATGAAGAATATTATTATTTACAATGTGATGGCGTAGCGATGGGCACGCCATGTGCCAACAGCTACGCCAATATGGTGTTGGCCCTTTGGGAAGAAAATTATTTGTTTAACACAGATGGTTTCAAAAAATACATCCTATTTTATCGTCATTTTGTAGACGACATTTTTCTGATTTGGGATGGAAATATTGATGACTTTGAAAAGTTTGTGGATGAATGTTTCGACAAGATATTTAAAATTCACACAAATATTCGAATAAATATAAAGAATACCTAGATGTTTTTATAGAAAGAGTGTTAAATAACTATATTAATACTGATGTATATAGGAAAATTTGTCAGAGAAATATCATCTTGCATAGATGGAGCATGCACCCCCCTTATATATTTAATAACATTATAAGGGGACAAGGCATGAGATTGAATGCGACTGAGACAGGTTATAAATGTGAAATGGCTGAATTTAAGAAGAGGTTAATAGATAGGGGATATACAATTACAGAAGTTGAGAGAGGTTTATCTGATTTGGATAGTTTAAGAGCAGATAGAGCAGCCCCTTACTTTTCTAATAGAGTAACACCTAGCAAGACAGTGAAGCATAGAGTTCAAAACATCAGGATACCTATGTATTACACTACTGATAATGAAGCTATCCATGAGATTATGACTAATCATTGGAGAGTTCTTACATCTAATGATGAAATTAGGAGTATAGTGGGTGAGAGACCGATGTTCAGATATAAGAACAAACCAAATCTCAAAAGAATATTGTGTCATAATACACATAGATATATACTTAATAATACAGCAAGATCTATCCCTTGTGGACATTGTGCCTACTGTGGCTATATTAACTCCACTGGATGTTTTATACATCCTGATAATGGTAAATATTATAGTTTTAGAGCAGAAGCGACTTGCGATACTGCACATATAGTATACTTAGCTGAATACAACATATGTGCATCATTTTATATTGGGAAAACCAATAGAATGTTCCACACTAGAATCAGGGAACACTTATATGCCATTAGGATACAGTATGTCAATAATGCCTTAGCGAAACATGTTATGACATCAGTGGAACATCATACTTATACATTCATGGCCGTAGATAATATATTACCTATTCCTAGACAAGGTGATATTAGAAATGGCACAGAGAAGAAGGAAATTGCATGGATACTTAGATTTTGAGCTGACAGGGGTAAAGGGTTAAATGACAGAGCCTCAATTAAACCTATTTTAAAAGTTCGAAGATAAATGCATGATAGATGCTGTTTTTATATGTCTATATATGATGCGTTTTATTTTGTTTTATTTTGTAGAGAATTTGTGGTAGTATTTATTATATGCATAACTTGTTTAGTTACCACATATATATTAAGTGTTAATATATTTTTAGGAGGCACCTTTTAGACACCATCATTCATGTTTTTGTATATAGAATATTCTATATTAGGAGGCTATATGCTGATTTGTTATTAGTTATTTGATGTTTTGGATACCCTAGTAATGTAATGTGTATTTAAATTTAAATTAGAGTGTGAGGTCATAATGAGTCAAACATTATATAAGAACTAATTAGTAATAAGGTGTGTCATGGTCTGAAGAAGCATTTGTGAAAGCACTCACCATTTGTATACACCATTAAATTTGCTTTGTTTTAAATACTGAGTAATACTTTTATTCACAGTACGTTATTTGCGAGTGCATAGTTGCCTCTGCCTGTGCTTTTTTATCTTATACTCTATATATATATATATATATATATATATATATATATATATATATATATATTTATATATATATATATATATATATATATATATATATACATATATGTATTGCGGTTGCACATTGGAACCACGCTCTGAATCTCTCACTGCAAAACATCTGACCAAATGCACTGTTAATGGGGGTGAAGGGGCCCAAATTAGGGATCTCTTGTAATTATTGTCATTTCCTTTTCCTCCACAGCTGAACAGATATGCCTTGCAACACAATAACCAGCACTTGCAAGTCTTATATATATATAAGATATATATATATATATATATATATATATATATATATATATATATATATATATGTGTGTGTGTGTGTGTGTGTGTGTGTGTGTGTATGTATATACACATATACACATATAAAGATTTTAGTACACAGCATATCAAAGTTTTGGATTCATTCCTACAAATGAGAATTATTGCCTGAAACATATACCCACACACAGTGCAAAGGACATGACACCATACACAACTTTTCATACTCAGAAATGTTTATTTGTGTACTAATTAATTGTTTATGCCATTTCTTAAAGCATCTAGGTGTTTGAAATACATAATAACTGATTAATGCAACTCTCAAACAAAACATTTGATACAGTAATGGGAAAAACATAACATACTTTGCTGTCCAGGCTAAGGCCTTCAAGTAGTGAAACAGTAAAAAAAACACTTGGCTTGAAGATAAGAACCAATCAACACTTAATTACATATGTAGTTCAGCAGCCTCCAATTACACTGTGTACCCAACCCCTAGGGGGAAAAGTATTAGTTGTCACAATATAAATGTATCTGTTACATAACAATGCTTAACTTAAAATGTCACTGTCACACTGACAAGTAGAACTGTGTGTAAGACAGTAAGCTCTAGCCCACCACTGTTCCCATGGTGAAATGTGTGAAAATGTACATCCATATACCTCATTGTTTCTTAACACTGATATCCCTCACATGTTGTAACAGCCTAGGTTAAAAGCATTTAATACCCCTCCCATAAAATGTCTTAAAAGGGCATATAACAGTGTTTTCCATAGACTGACCTCTGGACTGTACAAGGTCACACACATTTTGTCCAGCTGTTGCCCTCATATATATATATGGACCCTCCCCACAATTTGTGTGGGAGTTCACAGCATCACTGGAATGATAGCAGGAATGCCAGCACTAAATAATGATATGCCATTACCTAACAACCTCTTACTGCATGACATCTGGACAAAGCCCGGTATACAGGTGGAGGACAGAGGCTGGAACACATATTTGCAATATTGCTGTTATACACTGTGAAAGTTGCTTGTGTTACAGGATTGGTTGCAACATGCCATTACTCAGGAATATGAAGTCAGAAATACAAATGGATGTTGTCATGTACCGATAGCAATCAACGGAGATAATCCACTGATATGTCAGACACAAGACCTGTGTGGTGAACAGACAAAACATAGCAGCCAATCCTCTGGTCATCATGTGAATAGTCCCACAGTTGAGAGCTATGCAGAAAGACTGAATTCCATGCAAAACTAGCAGGTACACACAAACCCTGTAAAACCAGCAGTATTCAATGCATATCACAGCAATACTCACACTGTCCGTAGGTCTGGAACCTTATACAGAAATGTATTTGGCCTGTGTCTGCAAGTCTTGTTGTAAGATGTATTGCTACTTGCTAATTATGCAGTGGAAAATTACATTTATTTCGTATATCTGAATTAAAACATGTGTGACCTCATAGCACAAGCATATTTAACTTGAAGGTATTTTAGTTTTGATATTTTCTATATTTAAGGAAAATATTGTGTAAGCACTTTAAAATATGATGAATTAATTAATTAATGTAGTTAATTCAATAATTAGTGCTGATCAACTTAATTTTTTTTGTATAAAAGACAGTTGGTTGCACTCTGTATTTGTGATCCTTTGAAGGCGAAAGGCCGAGGTACCAGATCGCAATAAAGATGCATTACTGGTTGTGGTGTTGGTTTGGTTTGTGATTTATTACAGTTGCTGTTTTCCAAAAGTGTTTGTGTGCTACTTGCTGTCTGTAACACTGCTGCCCACACACACAGGAAGGATGTCTTCCATACAGGAAAGGTAAAGGGACAACGCCCACGTGATGTAGTAATTTATAGTAGTGGGTTGCTATGACATTGGTTATTGGAAGTACTACACAGCTGACTGCATGGAATCAGCAAGTGGGAAACACCAACTGGTGCAGAGGCCATCAACTGATCATGAGCATCATCTACAAAAGGTATGCTGCAACTTATTCAAACCAGCTCGATCTCTGTAGTGTAGAGCGATAGAGAGAGAGAAAACAAAAAAAAAAAACAGCAAAAACAAAAATAATAGTAAAAAACAAAAATAATACTGAAAGAAAAAAAAAACAAACAAGGGAGACATCCTGAAGTGCAACACAGAAAAGAGCATACTAATAAAACAGGTATGTGAAACATGTCAGCATGTAATTGAATGTAGTACTTGGTCTGTAATAATTGGACAGATGATTTTTAAACCTTGATATGTGCCATCAAGACTTGCTGTAATGATGTCCTGCTGAACAACTGCTATGGACATAGCATCTGGCCTTGTGGGCAGTGGGCCATACCTATCAACTGTGCGGATCTGCAGAGAATAACAAGATGTAAACCATCATAGTGTTTGTTCTGTTCCTCCCAACATGTATATTAGTCTGGCAAATAGCTGAAGGTGGAAGTAATGAAGTCATGATAGACACATGAGTATCAGACCCTACCACCTTCAGAACAGTCATGCTAATGTGAAATGTATCATGCACAAACTTTATAGGTTTGTAATAGGCCTATCTACAATCTCTCCTTATATATCCCCCCCAATTTTAGGCTGTGTCCACATGTGACGCTCTGTGTTGTAGCAAGGCAGAACAGTGCAGCAGTTGTGGAAGGAGGTTCAGAGTGTGGACCTGATGTCTGAAGGCACTCCATATATATGTATATATATATATATATATATATATATATATATATATATATATATATATATATATATATATATATACATAGATACACACACACACACACACACACACACACACACACACACACACATATGTCTACATATATGCAGACACAGATATATATATATATATATATATATATATATATATATATATACATATATACACATATGCAGACATGTATGTGTACATATATACCAACACACACACACACACACACACACACACACACACACACACACACACACACACACACACACAGACATACACATATAGATATATACATTTACACACACACACACACACACACACACACACATATATATATATATACATATATATATATATATATATATATATATATATATATGGGATCAGTCAATATCTTCATAGTTTCACTACTTCGAACCCCATTTCACTGAGTCCACTTGTTCGAAATAGTGAAACTTTGAACATTGACTTCGGCAGTCACACTACAGCGCGGAATGGGAATATTCCCTTTTCCCCTCTGTAGTGTGATCTTGGAGTTTGTATATTTAAGTAGGGGGGGTGTGGGGGGCACAGTCCCTCACATGGGGGGTGCAGGGGGCTTGCCCCCGTGCGAAAACACATTTTAGTCGGGGTTTTTTTGGGGTTTTTTTGGTAGCCCGGGGAACTAGACTTCACTGAAAGTGCACTTTCATTTAAGTGGACTTTCACTGAAGTTTGGGGTCTACTGCTCTATTTCAAAGAAGCGTATTTTCAATGTAAAGCAGTACATATACATATATATATATATATATATATATATATATATATATATATATACATCTATAGATATATATATATACACACACACACACATTTCCTCTATTGTTGAATTACTGTGCTTCATGATATCTTTGAGAACACATCACACATATCTGCAGCTCAGATGGCTTACTGGTAAATTGATGTGGCTATGGTGTGCAGGGTCCTGGGTTACATACTTGCACTGGCTGATAATGTATTTGCTGGCCAGAACAAGGGCTGTTAGATACAGAGTGATTAAGGCACCCATGAGTAGTTGTAAGTGGGTGTGAAATGGACAGTCATCTATGGTGTGACATTTGTGTTAGTAACAGATTGCCCTTTTTGTGTTAAGGTGAGAGTGGGATGTTAGGGAAGGATAGTAGGTATATATGGGGGAGGTAGGTTGGTTTGGAAGACAGACATGACAGACAAGACAACATACAGGGGCGGTATATGACACATGTGGTGGGTAAACACCTTGGACATGGAGGGGTGTTTAGAAATTGGAAGCCCATGAGCCCCCAAATGGAAACAGTGGGACTGAGGTCCCCATCCATGGGCACTCACCACTGCGCCTTCACGACCCTGAAGGTGGCTGTGCTGGGGCTGACCAGGAGGGGCAGGCTGAACTCTACATGTATCATGAGGGCCTCAAGGTGGTGTAGCAGATCCCACAATTCTCTGAGAGCTCCCTGTGCAACAGACCCTGGACCTGACTTCAGGTTACAAGATCCTGTTTGTGTGCACTCCAGGGGGGACATGCCCCATCCCCTGAGGTGTTTCCACCTGAACATAGTGCAGGACCAGCAGATGATGAGGTCCCAGACGTGCTGTGGCCTGATGCCATGGCCAGATGAGGTGGGAGAGGTGTTTTTGCTGGAAACAGCCTTCCCAAACATGCTATTGTGTTGCAGTTTTAAAACATATTTGGGTAGTAATAGTCAACACAATCCAGGATTAGTTATAACAGCATGCATACATATTCCCAGTAACCCAAAACACCAGATTTGGAACAGTTGCATGGCAAACAGAACGCATGCATATATGGAACCACAGTGGCCATTACAATGGCATGCATGTTACATTGTTAGCAACAGGCCACAAATGATAGTTTTTCAACATGGAACATGACTAGAAACACAGTTCAGTATTTGTTGCACAATAGGATATATGTCCCAACAGAAGGTTTGGTGTAAACATATCCATTGATGTGTGTGTTCAGATTAATTATGCAGATATGGTGGGGGGAGTGAGAGATGTCACTTAACAACTATGATATCCTTGCAGCATGAAGTCCTCATTCCTTTTTACCTGGTTATGTCTTGCAGGTACCATGTCAAGAGAGTGACTGCTGGTGTTTACACTACAAAAGAATGACATCCTCATCAACTTAATGGTGCATCACCATGGAACTCTCTTTGGGTGTACGGCCCATAATCTGCAGGAGAGGACTGCCCTACAGAATGACCTCATCCACAGGGTAAACAATGTCGACCTGCATAACTGCAGTTATGAGCAGGTGCGAAATCTTTGCTCTGACCTCATCCACCATGCCCAACAGCGTGCTGCTGCAGTTAGGAGGGACCAGCTAGCCACAGGTAGGGGTCATGCCATACAGCCCCCACTGACTCATGTGGAGGAGCTCCTCGCCAGTCTTGGGGCACCCGACTGCCAACAAAGTCAAGAACCAGAAGATAGCTATGTGAAGGTGGGTGCTACCCACATAATGGATGAGGAGCATGCAGGTAATGCCCCAGGGCACATTAATAGACCAATGTTGCTTATCCATCCTCATCTGTAAAGTATCTTCAGGCATATGTCAGATAACATAGTCAGTCGCTGCAGTGTAGTAATGAACAGATGTGCATAATCTCTAGTATTCTGGGTTTGTATTGTTGATGTACTGAAATGCTACTCCCACCCTATACCAATGCCACAGGTGTGGCTATTGACACCACATCTCTCACACAACTATGTAGGTCCCTCTAATATACCTCTGGGCAGCAGCCTGTAGCAGGTGAGTATGGAGGTCTTTTATTCAGGTTTGCCAATACACAGGCCATGTTATGGCCATGGCATTTTCCATGCACACATTTAACACACCTACCCATAATGCATGCTGTACATATTCACTTAATGTTGCTGTTAACTGCACTGTATCACAGTAGTGACCATGATGGCATATCTGTAGGGTATGTAAGAGTCCTGCAGTATAACTGATAACCTGTCAGTGCAAGATATGTAGACAGAGATGAACATAATGGTGGGGCACATAACCTACAGTAGGGACATGTCTGAAACATTACCCTTATACGTTGGCTAGAACAGTGAGTGTATACACCAGTCTTACAATGGCAACTGTTACAGATCTACACAATGGCATATTATAGTACCACATTCCACAATTTCTACAACCTTTAATGTGATCCTAACATGAACAATAAATGTGTAAGATGGAATCCTATTTTAGGACAACAAATATTGGGAATACATACCTTAACAAACAATGGAAGTATATGTGCACACACACTCCAAATAACATACTGCGGAAGCAGCTTTTGAGGTACTGCAACATTCACTCATCTTGAGAATGCACCTTCCATCAAGTACGAGTCCTCAATGTCACACCGAGTAATGGTCTGCTGTCCAAGAAGTATGTCCATGGCATTTGCCCATTCACCTGCAACAGAGGCACCCATGGTTTGCACACATCTTACAAACCATGGAATGGATCCCATATTCAGAAGGTAACACTCAGGAGTGGGAGACATAGCCTTACCTTGCCATTGCATATACCATGGCAAACAGTGCAGACAAGCATGTATGTGATGATGAAGTATGGGACACCATTAGTGTAGGAAATAAACAGATGCCCATCCAAGACAGATGAAACATATGTTGCAAACTGGTCATTGAGGCTGCCCAGACACATGCAGCAACACTGAGGGACTTGCAGGAATTTCTAGCAAGTACTGCCTGTGCAGTACCTGTGTCGGCAATTACCTGGACTCTGCATAAGTGTGGCCTGTGGGTTAGGGTAATCATATGGAAGAGTTGTTACACAGGAGACATCATCCAGGGCTCTCTACAGGTAACATATGTATAACATCAATTCTCCCAAAGGCATGTGTTGCAATGTGAAATGGTGTACCGAGACCAAGGCTGAAACCTACAAACAGTATTAATAAAGATACATGTGCTGCACAAGCAACATCTCACTATACCTCAGGCCCACCATCCCCATCTGTACCTTGCTTGTGCCAGTGTCCACCTGTAGGTTTGCTGTTCTTTAGCAGGAACTAGGCCGGTAGAGATGGTGTTCTGAATTTGGGACACTGCAAAATGACACTCATGTGTGGCCCATAGTTGTCAAGGATCTGAAAAAAGATTGAAGATGGGGAGGGGTGTCATCCTGAAATACAATAGTGAACTTAAGCATACATACAAAGCTCACTAAGAATGGCTGTATCTGAACACAGTCAAGGTCATGCATTGTGCCAGACATAACCCTGACTCCACAGAAATAGTGAAGGCACTATGTGACCTCCAAGGGCGGTGCACATGAGCTGACCTTGCAATCTGGCAGAGATGGGAGACATTTGTAGGGTGGAGTGACCAAATAATGGAAAGTGAATATCGGCCATGCTAGTATACACCTTCCAGGAATAGTGACTGCAATAGTTCACTTAACAGGTGCTGCAACAAACCATCGTATTAAGGGTAAGCACACTTATGCAGCCCACATATTGCATGCATCCCAATCAACATCTGCACAACTAACACATTTGTTTGATACTGCATTTGATTGTACAGGTCATATGTCACATATCAGGTGTGTGTAATGTTAACATATGCAGTATAGGGTGGCATGTCAATAAGGGTGTATATACTCCTCATAGCCACAATAAGCTTTGGAGGTTGTCAGTATAATTGGATGTTGTTGCTGATACATGCACTGCTGATGATGAGATCTGCAAAATCAGATGTCAGGCATTCACTATTGACATCTGTCCTCATATCAACCCAGATATGTGTCAAACAAACACAGAGGGACTGTGAGCAACACAGCAAACATAACTGCCACACATATGCACATTCAGCAATGGTGTGTACACTTGTGAGGTATGGTGCACAGTACACCGCAGGGTGCTGAACAAGTGCACAGCAATACTGTGTACATGGGTGCAGTGTGTTCCAGGGGAAAGGGCATCACCTACTAACACAACTCTTGCATCACAGAGATGTATAATGTTGGTAACACGAATTGAGTATAGCTGCAGTGCATACTGTTGAGTGCCAAATGTCATGCATGTTGACAGTTGGGTAATGAGAGGTCTGTATAATATCTTTGTGCCACCTCACCTGTAAGTGTGTGTGTGTGTGTGTGTGTGTGTGTGTGTGTGTGTGTGTGTTTGTAGAGGTATGATGTTCAGGTCTTAAGGTACATTTTCTGTTTTCCCCTGACAGGTGGTGAGGTGGGTCAGGGTTCCTCCTGAAGGCAAACTGATTTTAGTGTCCATACAGACTCTGACAATGATGATAGGTATGCCAAGGCACAGGCAGGGTTGTCAGGGGCAGAAACTGTGCCATCGGTTGACATCCCGCTGTTATCCACCCCATCCCTGCACACAGTCACATTGCCTATACATACCCCATAACCAGTGGCCGTAGATGAGGGACAGTTGGTAGGTGGTGGCATGGGAGAGGACAGTGTGGGGACTATGGCAAGTGTGTCTGTGCACAGCAGCCATAGACATATGACTGGTGAGGTACCACACAGGCAGATGTACAGGGGTGCTCATAGGAGGGCTGCTGGCCATCATGCTCCTGGCAGAAGTGCCACAGCAGGTGTCACCAGACACATGTTTTGGGCCATCATGGAGGCACAGGCACATATGGAATATTATACCAGACAGGGTCTGAGGCTCCAGTGGGCTACTCATTCTGCTGTTATGGACAACATCCGTGATCTCGCAGATGCTCACCGTTATTTTGCAGAGGTCCTGGATAGACGGTTGGGTGAGATGGTGGGAATACCTGACCGTGCAATGTCTGTGTTAGAGCATATGGTGGGAGTAGGGTGAAAGCCACTTGGACATAGGTCAGCAACACCAACAGGTGGAGGTCTACGTGGACGTGCAACAAATCAGAGCCACTCCCATAGTGGCAGTCCCACCACCAGCACTCCAGGGGGGGGTGCTGTCCACAACACAACACAACACAGCAGGCCATGTGCATGTGGTCCTGGCCAGTCCTAACAGGGACACGGATCCAGCGGACATGTGCCATCATCAGGGGAGAGTAGCATATCTGGCCTTATACCGGGTAGTGCCCAGGGAACCCCTGGCAGACACAGATCCCGTGTCCATGGCTGGAGTACGTGAACTGCACACCCTGCCATGTACAGTCTGCAGCTGTCCAACAAATGGCTGTATAGGTTAGCCACATGGCTGAACTGTGTGCATACATACACACACACACCAACACAGCTAGGGCACCTCCATACCTACACACACCATATCTGCACAGCCCATTTAATAACGAAACCGCCTAACACACACACATGATGTCAACCAAATGGCTCAGCCTAGGTCTCTGGCAAACTCACAACACACCCTGTGCATATGATGCTACAGGACAGGCTAATATGGTTCTGATGCACAGGGTGAATGTACTAAGGTGTAGCAATGTAATGCTGTGTAGCATGTTTTCAGCAGGAAAGTTTAATGCTTACATGTCAGGATGTGTAACTGCCCAGCCATGATGCATTATAGCTGTTATTAGCATTGACTGATAGTGGTCTCCATAATGTATTCAGTTTGTGTTGTAGGTATCTATGTGTCAGCAGGATGTTGGTCTGCTGTTGTTTCCTACAAGGGGTATGGCACTGTGGTGACACACTGACTGTGTCATATCCTGGGTACAGCTGAACACAAGTAACAGGAGGATCCACACAATCAGAATAGAAAGAAATCAGGCACTTATCCCTGTGGGATGTGTAAACAATGCCATGCTATGCTGAATTCGGGGTCCTACTACCTCCCCTCGAGAAGATTCAAGTTCCACTCCAACAAACTTTTTAACTGTGGATCTAAGGGGGTAGTCTACCTTGGATGCCGTGTTACCTGCCATGGTTTTTACATTGGGAAAACTGAAAGGGTGTTTAAGAGAAGAGTTTATGAACACTTCAATGACATCAGTGCAAGGAAGGAAAGTAATGCCTTCTACAAACACTCTTTGACATGCAAGGACATGGAAATAAAGTTTATGGTGTTGGAACAGGTACAACCAGATATAAGAGGGGGTAGTTGGGAGTCCAATTTAGAATACCGTGAGCTATTTTGGCAGCTCCGCTTAGACGCTAGTAGATACCCAGGTCTTAACGACACTCTTAGCATTACTAGTGTTCTGAAATTGAGGCAAGCCCGTTTATAATACAATTCAGCATAACATGACATCTGTTATATTACTACACTATTTTTATATTTTTTTATTTTATTTATTTTTTTATTTACTTTTGCATTCATAAGATTTTAGAATAAGACACATTGAAGGTTAAGTTACCCATTTGAAATTTAGAAAAGAAATGTTTTTATAATGCTACTAAGTAGCCCTAGATTTTAATTTGGAATCTTGATTTTACCCCCGATGTTCAAAAGGGGTTACTGCATTTATTTGTGATTACAAAAACACTCTGCAGAATTTTCTTGGTACGTTGTAACATTTTGATTTAATGATATGTTTAACATAATTATTCAGGTGCCAAGACAGTTTTACAAAATGAATCATTTTTTAATGACAATAAGAATGTATTTTAGAATTTGCCTTATATGGTGATTTTCCTTTTGGGAAAGATCCACAGGAAGTCATGTGATGACTGTGGAAGTATTTAATTTGAATGAACTTCCAGTTCATGTTTTTTGCCTTGAAAAAGCTCGCAAGTGGTCGAGTGAAAGCGCTTGGAAGAGACTGTGATTTTAACTTTGCCTTGTCATATTAAAGGATCTTATTGGAGACCTAGCAGCTGATTGATTTCTTCTACTGCTTATTTTGAAAGCCTTTGTGTACCTGCTTCCGGGTCCTGTGTTGCCAAGTGGTTTGCATTCGTGGTTTGGTTTTGCTTCTAGTTTTGGTTTTTCTTGGTCAATTTCTACACATTAGAACTAAAAAACCACACGAACCAGTTAAAACGAAAAGGCAAAAGAAGCGCACCACCAAAGTCGAGTTCTGCACTAATGCGATCCAAACACTGTAAAAATCCAAGTGCCAAATAGAATAGAGCAACGAAACTTTTGTAAAATCAACGTAAGAACTTTTATTTTAAAACAAGCACTTTTGGAAGGCTTCGTATCCTTCCTTCCTCAGACGAAGACAAATCAAAGAATTACAACAAACCTCCATATTATATAGGATAACAATTATCCAATTAACAACTACTCAATTGAGCTTAGTCACGTACCACTCTTCTAAGAGTTGTTTATATAATGTTTGAATACAGCTTGTTTAAATATTTAAGCATTTAAGCACTATCATCAAATAAAAAGCTTAAGTCCTTGCCTGTATACCATAAGGTCTTGAAACGCTATCATACACCTCAACACATAATATATTCAAATTAAACCATAACTGTTAAACAAAGTCAAATCGTCTATGCATTAATTCTGTGTACTCTAGTTAGTTACAAATATGCTAGACGTATGAAGCTAATACTGTCACTAAAATAGCGAAGCAGTATTAGTTTACCTAGATTTATATCAATCCGTGCTTCAAGTTCCTGAATTTAAAACCACCTTTGTCGTCTAAAAATGTTCATTTGCTAAAACATAAACTCAATACGACGAGAAGGACGTTATAAACAAAGAGAGTCAAATGAATATACCCATATGAGAATCACCCCCTATCAAAAAAGATGGTTTAAAATATACTGGCGTCTCTTATGTGCTCCCAAATACATGTAAATATTGTTTGTAAAAAACTGTCCAATCAAATCAATTTTTTAGTATTAGCTGTCGAAATAAATCAAAATACACCATAAATAAATACATGCATAAACCATAATACCCAACCCATACCCCACATGCTATGTAGCTGACCCTAGAACATGTGGGTGGGCGTACCATAATAAGAAAAATTAAAATTTTAAATTAACAATTTTAAATTAAACTATTATTTCCATGTTAAACAAAATTATAAAATAGTGTATGTACACTCCCATATGTTCTAGGGTCAGCTACATAGCATGTGGGGTATGGGTTGGGTATTATGGTTTATGCATGTATTTATTTATGGTGTATTTTGATTTATTTCGACAGCTAATACTAAAAAATTGATTTGATTGGACAGTTTTTTACAAACAATATTTACATGTATTTGGGAGCACATAAGAGACGCCAGTATATTTTAAACCATCTTTTGATAGGGGTGATTCTCATGGGTATATTCATTTGACTCTTTGTTTATAACGCCCTCTCGTCGTTGAGTTTATGTTTTAGCAAATGAACATTTTAGGCGACAAAGGTGGTTTTAAATTCAGGAACTTGAAGCACGGATTGATATAAATCTAGGTAAACCAATACTGCTTCGCTATTTTAGTGACAGTATTAGCTTCATCGTCTAGCATATTTGTAACTAACTAGAGTACACAGAATTAATGCATAGACGATTTGACTTTGTTTAACAGTTATGGTTTAATTTGAATATATTATGTGTTGAGGTGTATGATAGCGTTCAAGACCTTATGGTATACAGGCAAGGACAAGCTTTTATTTGATGATAGTGCTTAAATGCTTAAATATTTAAACAAGCTGTATTCAAACATTATATAAACAACTCTTAGAAGAGTGGTACGTGACTAAGCTCAATTGAGTAGTTGTTAATTGGATAATTGTTATCCTATATAATATGGAGGTTTGTTGTAATTCTTGATTTGTCTTCGCCTGAGGAAGGAAGGATAAGCCTCAGTGCTTGTTTTAAAATAAAAGTTCTTACGTTGATTTTACAAAAGTTTCGTTGCTCTATTCTATTTGGCACTTGGATTTTTACAGTGTTTGGATCGCATTAGTGCAGAACTCGACTTTGGTGGTGCGCTTCTTTTGCCTTTTCAATTTCTACACATGGCAGAAGGAACGGAAGCCAGTGGCTTCACTCACACTCCGGCAGTACTGAGAGCCGATGGCGACGATGCTGACACAGCCCCAGTTTCCAGGGCTGAGTTTAAACAGGTTTTAACACTTTTAACACAATTGACTTCAATGGTTCAACAGTGGACACAACCAACAGCCTCCCAGATACCAGGGAACCAACAACAATTCAACAATCCCCCTAGAACACTTGCTGAAGTGGTTGGGGCTGGAAATGTTACTAGGAACACAGAGAGAGGGTGTAATGACAACAACTCGAACTCGAACTGTTCTGACCATGTAAGAACAAATAACCAGGTTTCCCCTGGGTCAAATGAACAGAGGAAGTCTTTCGACTTCAAAACTTGGACAAAACAACAGTTCAATTTTAGAAAAGGTCCTGTACTTCATGATAATTATAAAAATCTTGAAAATGTGTTTTTTGATTTTAAAGATAAGCTGTATTCTTATAAGAACAAACAAATGGAAGTTGATTATCTAAATGAATGCATTAATGTACAGAGAATTCCCAAGGGCTTGAGGTTTTTCAAGTTCCCTAACAATGTACAATATGGTTCTGCTTTATATGACCAACTTTGTGAAATTTTCAACAAAGCAGGATTGGACATGTTAAAATGTATGGTGAGGGACTATGAGAAAAAAAATGACTGTTTTGTTAAAAGATCTAGATGAGCTCAATGTAAACATGATAAAAGATGAAACTTTTAGCTCAGTTAAGAGGGATTATGACAAGGTGTTCAGTGATGTAGACCAGCATTGTTCTAGGGTACTTAATCGAAAAATCAGAAAATTAGAGAGAGACTTAACTGAATACAAGGAAGGTAGAGCCTACCCCCTCCCTTTTACAAAAGAAAGAAACAACAACACCACTGAAAATGTTTTTCATGAAAGGGGTGAAACTAATAGGCAGGGTGAACCTATAGGGACAGTTAATGACAATCCTAGACGAAGTGAGAGAATAGCACAGAAAAACAGGAACCCTTCTACCCAGGATTTTTATTATCCCCAGAGGAGAGGGAGGGGGTGCAGGGAACAATACAACAGCTGGAATCATCCACCAAACTAATCTTAAGGCCTATAGTGGATGAGGACAACAGCACCACTTTATTTGAAGGGAAACAAATTGAACACAGGAAAGGTAATTTTACCATTTTCAATTACACTGATTTATTAATAACGGACAATTTTTTTAATTTACTTTCCAAGGGTTTTCATTATGTTCCCCTTAGGCCTTCCCCCATGGTTACAACCTTAATTGATTTAAAACTTTTTATGAGGCAGCTTAACTTTAACTTACTGTTTAAGGATGAATGAAATCTAGCAAGAACTCTCACAAGAAAAAGCACCTTCAACCCACCGGTTCACCCCACCATCAAAATTTTTGAGGAGCTAGTTGAGACTGACATTAGGAAACTTAAGGAGAATGATTACTGTGAAATATCTGAAAACATCACTGAGGATGAGTTGACTCTAATCAAAAATCTCAAAATGGAGGGATGTAGAGTCATGAAACCAGACAAGGGGGGAGGGGCTGTCTTGATGTACAACTGGGACTATGAGGCCGCCTTGCACATGGTGCTACAGGACACTGATCAATACGAACTTGTCTCAAGAAACGAGATCAACATAGCTCAAGCTAAAATAAATTATCTATTATATGATCATTTAATGCAGAATGTCATTAATGAGAAGTTATACAACTACTTATTAGTTAAAAGACCCAAGGTTGCACAGATTTTTGGAATTCCTAAGACACATAAGAATTTGAACCCCCTTAAATACAGACCTATAGTGGCAGGAAGTGGAAGTGTTACAGAACCCCTAGCAAAATTCATCGACTTCTCCTTAAAACAATATGCAGAGAAAATTAAACATATATGTAAGGATTCATGGGACTACCTAAAAGGAGTGGATCAGAGTTTATTTTTACCTGAGATGTGTATGGTCACTGTTGATGTAGTCGACTTATTCCCTAGCATCCCACACAATATGGGCCTTGAGTGGTTAGGTACTTACTTATCTAATGAAGTCCAACTGGGGGCCAAGTTCACTAACTTAATTTTGGAATTTATGGATTTAGTTTTAGAAAATAATTTCATCCACTTTAAGGGGGAATTTTATCGTCAGAAAAAAGGTGTGGCAATGGGTGCCCCCTGTGCTTCCATCTACACAAATTTGGTACTATACCAATGGGAAAAGAAATATATTTTTACTAGCACATGGTACCAGGATATCTTGCACTATAGGAGATTTTTGGACGATATCTCCTTTATGTGGATGGGAGACGAAGGAAGTCTTTTGGAATTTATGGATTACATTAACATGACGACCACATTTTTTAGATTCACTCACAAGATCAGCAAACACCAACTTGACTATTTAGACATTTCACTGGTTAAGGACTATCCGAACATGTGCTTTCAGTCCAAAATTTACAGGAAAAGCACTTTTTCGAACGCATACTTAAATTATCACAGTGGACATCCCTTATATCAAAAAAAGCCGATAGTAAAAGGTCAACTCATTAGAGCTTCACGAATGTCCAGCACTGACAAACTTTTCAAAGAGGAAGTTTCTATTTTAAGGGGATTTTTTAAGGAAAAACAATATCCGGAAGCTTTGGTAGAAGCACTGGTTGTAGAAATTTCTGAGAAGAGATCAAATAAGTATCCCCCTTTATTGGGGGTAGGGTCAACGAGATCTCCCCAAACCCTTCAAAAGACACTTCAAAGTCTAAAAATAGCTTTATACACACCTATTCCAACAACTCAGATCAGATTGAGAAGACTATCAAGAAATATTGGCCCATTCTCAGACTACAGGAAGATCTGAAGAATTCTATGCCCAGCTTTCCCTCTTTTGTCAGGAAAAGGGGCAAGAATTTGAAAGAACTGTTAGAAATTAGGTTGGAGGATCCACACAATCAGAATAGAAAGAAACCAGGCACTTATCCCTGTGGGATGTGTAAGCAATGCCATGCTATGCTGAATTCGGGGTCCTACTACCTCCCCTCGAGAAGATTCAGGTTCCACTCCAACAAACTTTTTAACTGTGGATCTAAGGGGGTAGTCTACCTTGGATGCTGTGTTACCTGCCATGGTTTTTACATTGGGAAAACTGAAAGGGTGTTTAGGAGAAGAGTTTATGAACACTTCAATGACATCAGTGCAAGGAAGGAAAGTAATGCCTTCTACAAACACTCTTTGACATGCAAGGACATGGAAATAAAGTTTATGGTGTTGGAACAGGTACAACCAGATATAAGAGGGGGTAGTTGGGAGTCCAATTTAGAATACCGTGAGCTATTTTGGCAGCTCCGCTTAGACGCTAGTAGATACCCAGGTCTTAATGACACTCTTAGCATTACTAGTGTTCTGAAATTGAGGCAAGCCCGTTTATAATACAATTCAGCATACCATGACATCTGTTATAGTACTGCACTATATATTTTTATATTTTTTTATTTTATTTATTTTTTTATTCACTTTTGCATTCATAAGATTTTAGAATAAGACACATTGAAGGTTAAGTTACCCATTTGAAATTTAGAAAAGAAATGTTTTTATAATGCTACTAAGTAGCCCTAGATTTTAATTTGGAATCTTGATTTTACCCCCGATGTTCAAAAGGGGTTACTGCATTTATTTGTGATTACAAAAACACTCTGCAGAATTTTCTTGGTACGTTGTAACATTTTGATTTAATGATATGTTTGACATAATTATTCAGTTGCCAAGACATTTTTACAAAATGAATCATTTTTTAATGACAATAAGAATGTATTTTAGAATTTGCCTTATATGGTGATTTTCCTTTTGGGAAAGATCCACAGGAAGTCATGTGATGACTGTGGAAGTATTTAATGTGAATGAACTTCCAGTTCATGTTTTTTGCCTTGAAAAAGCTCGCAAGTGGTCGAGTGAAAGCGCTTGGAAGAGACTGTGATTTTAACTTTGCCTTGTCATATTAAAGGATCTTATTGGAGACCTAGCAGCTGATTGATTTCTTCTACTGCTTATTTTGAAAGCCTTTGTGTACCTGCTTCCGGGCCCTGTGTTGCCAAGTGGTTTGCATTCGTGGTTTGGTTTTGCTTCTAGTTTTGGTTTTTCTAGGTCTGTATAAGAGTTACTGCATGTGCCACATGGCTGATAGGTCTGAGGGGTGTATACAGGTGAGTGCATGGTGGCTGATGTCAGCAGCCCTACTACAGTGGGCAATGGTAAGTGTACTGGTTGGCACACACCACATGTTTGTGTATAACACACACACACACAGAGGCTTTGGTGTTGATAAATACACAGAGAATAGTGTACACATGGATGTACTTAATTTTCCAGTGAACCCATTTTCGCCTATGTAATTCCACCAAGACATAGGAGGAAAAACATCACATCAGTAAATAATCAGTCTGCTACTTTAATGTCATAGATGATGGTACTGGCAGGGTATATGTCCCCTTCCCAAATGTAGTGCAATCCCAGCATTGGTAAACATAAGTGTGCTGGTGTGGGTGGCACAGCCCTATACTTTGGAGGGTGTGGGGTAATGTAGAGCCGCACATAGTGTGAGTGATGACTACCTAACCTGTTAACATACACTGCACAGTATTACAGCAGACTAAGCATGGGGATACATACAATAATCCCAATGAGGGTAGCCGTGTCCACAACATCTACAGCTAACTATATATATCAACTCCAGTATCGCTGTACAGCTATACAATGGGGAAGAGGGCATTTACACATCTACTACTAATTTTGATGGAATGAATTTCCATGACATGATTCCTTTGAAATGTTAGAATTTGCCAGTCAGTTCTAAGACAGATGATCTTCTGGTACATGTATATACACACACACACTTACTTGGCAACATTGAGAGTAAAACCCCTTCTTAGGTACTTATTTATTCTAATGTGTTTGGCCTTAATTGCATACACCACACAGCTTTTAGGATGCGATGTGTCCCAAGTCTCTTATTAATTGAGAAACATCACCAGGTCTTGTACAGTATGGTAATGGGGATGTACTGGGTGTTAATTGACAATACATGGTATACCATACTGTCATATACACATTGGCAAACACATAACAGTGATAGACACATCTGAGAGACCTGGGTTTATCAGTGCTGACTACCTTGTTAGTGAGTCCATTTTGTTACAGATAATTTGCACACAACACAGGCATCATTGGGCTTGATAGTGTACTCAGTTTCCTGTACAGTTGATGGTTAGAGTGGTCCTCATACATTGGACCTTCGGACATGTATTGGGGGTACCATGGTGAAAAGACAGTATACCCAGCACCCACACCCCACATTGGATATTTTACTCACTGAAACCCATGATAATACTCTGACATACCCACAATCACACATTGACCAGGAGTGCAATACAACCTCTTGTCTATCTCATCAGTGCTACTACAGGGATATGCATTTATTGCACATGCCAAAGAGATAGTAGGGTTATGGTTTGCCATGGCTCTACTAATATCAGTAACATGCCTTATACTGTATGACCAGGTATATTGCATTTGGAGAATGTGGCCTCAGAATGCTGTATCCTACAAATATACACACTTGCACACATACACACACTTGCCAGGACTCAGAGGGTAGCCCATGCCTATCTAGTCATTTGTACAAAAGTGTTGTGTGGTACTGCAAGCTCTAGGTAGCCCATAGGGTGAAGAGTGTAACAAGATACATTTAATGTGCATTATAGCAGCAGCCATTTCTAACTATGGCAATGGGGGTGTAGTGTGTGAGTAGGTCCTCAGGATATTATCAACTGCAGGTTTACAAACACACAGACCCTGTTACTCTCAGCAATGTACACTGACACATTTGTCAGTACTGGGGTCCATAGGTGCAGGTGTTCCTAGGTGTGTACCAGGATATTGTCCATGGAGAGATGAGAAGACTAGGGGATGTGGGTACAGTGGTATCATGCCACCTGACATTTGTCAGCAGGCCATCTACCAACTGATGCCACATGAGTGATCCTCATGGTAACAGTTACATGCAACATCCAATCATCTGGTTGTCTCTTGCAGAGGGCCAGTAAGCTGCTCCAACTGACATGTATGTATATATGTATATGTATATATATATATATATATATATATATATATATATATATATATGTATATATATATATATATATATATATATATATATATATATATATATATATATATATATATATATATATATATATATATATATATATATATATATAGAAATATTTAACATATGCCCATAACATTGTACTAGAGTCATACCTCAGCACCAGTAGTCATAACTTCTTAATGCAAGGGATGTCATGTAAGTGTTGCAGGTAAAAATGTGGAATGTTGCTGCAGTAACAGGGGTTGTGTTAACAGACATGCTGTGTGGGAAGTCACATCTGATACTGACATGTATTCCATCAGTTACTGGTAGACATCATAAGATCATCATAGTGAAGTACCACACAAATCACAGTAATGATCCTGTGGAACACAGCAGAGATATGACCAATAAACGTGGACAGTCTGACACAATCTGGTCAGTGCAGAGGTATACACAGAACTCCTTAGTGCAAGATGTGTGGACCAAGCCTGACAAAGTTTATGTTTACAGTCACGTAAATGGGGATATCACAAAAATAGTGGAATAGATAAGCTCACACAGTTGACGCATTCACACACTTTTGTCTGTGCTAACACATATTAACTGGAGGAGCAGAGGTCCCAAGCCCACATACTTTACACTACTTAGTGACATACATCTTTACACCATCCCACTGCTTTTTCAGACATACACAACAGTTATAGTGGCCAGGCAGCAGTTCATCTGACAAATATCTGGACAGTAACATCACACTAGGTAAATAGACTAAGCTGCTAGGCATGTCACAAAGCACTGTGCAGACTACAGGCAGACTGCCACAACACTGACCCAAGTTTCCTATGGGGGAATACACATGTACTTGTAAATATAGCAGACAATACAGGCATGTAACAGCATGGAGTAACAGACACCAGTGTGAAAGTGCATACCCACAACCCATCTGAACACAGCCACAGTAACATTATGGTAATCCTAAGTAATATTACAGTATATGTACTGTGTAAACAACTCCACCCTCATATGAGCCACTCACACAGTAACCCTGCATATACTGGGCCAATACACAGTGTAGTCTGATGCCTGACTGTGGTATGGTGCATGTGTCAGTCTGGCCCTACAAACATGTATGGTGATAGGGTACCATAAACTGGAGCAGCATGCAACATCAGATAGAACAAGACCAAGAACAATGACATCTACCACAGTCTGTACACATGCCAAGTAACATTCACAATACACACTCTATCAACAATCAGCATAAGTACACAGACCTCACTACTGTACACACTACAACAGAATGTCCAGGCTTTGTCCTCAAATATGAGGCCTACTATACATAACATGTCTAGCACACTGATATTTCACTGGCTTGTTACCAGGTATGATGTCAGTAAATAATGATGTACTGCACATATGCACCTCTTACTCAATGACATATGGACAAAGGTGACAGTCTTGGGGGACAGAGGCACAAACACAGTGCCAATATTGACATATTGCTGTGATAATCTGAGAAATTTCCTGGTATATCAGGGTTTGCTGTGACATATGTCTTCTGAGGGATATGAAGTCAGTAACTCACATGGGTGTCACCATATACTGACTGCAATTACCAGAGTATGCTACTGCATATCTAAAGATAGGAAATGTGTGAGTGACACAACACATGTAAGACTCCAAACTTTGGGCAGTCTGCAAATAGCCCTACAGGTGAGAGTTTCCTCAACCACATAACACTGTCATGCCAGACTTTAAATCATGTAGAACAGCCATATCCACACAAACCCTGTTAACTCATTCCCTCCAGTAGAGCTCTTTTGAGTGTGTACCTTTAACTCCTAGTAGGCGTGGCTTCAGCATTTAAAAATTGAAGTTATCACCTTACATTTTTAACAAATACCCATTGACAGTGGTCATATATCAATACAATTGTGTTTGCTATCATGTATGCTTCAAGATAAAATTTTCCAGTACCTTGTATGTAACATGGTTTTGGAATTATTAATGCAAATATGAACAGGCAATATTTGATGCCTAGAGAAGCAGTAGGGTGTAACTGCAGAAACGCCTGGAGACGTCACTCGGCTGTAATGAGTTAAACCAACATTACTTCAAATGTAGAACAGCAATACTTACATTCTGTCCCCATGTCTGGAACATCCCCCTCCTGTTTGTTGGCCTATCTCCACAGTGTATATTGTAAGAGGTATTTTCAACCACCTCTTTGATGCTGTTTGTCAAACACCCACATGAAGTCCTGCTCACAGTGAAAGAAAAGGGCCAACACCCACATGAAGTGCTTAATTATAGGAGTGTGTTTCCATGCATTTGGCTGTAGGAATGATACAACAGCTGTTCCACATGCAATTAGCAAGTGGGGAACTGCAATTCATGCACAGGCCATCAGGTGATCATGAAAATTCCTTACAAACCTCAAGCTGCTGCCTATACAAAAACAGATGTATTTTTCCACATCCACCAGAGAGGGAGAGAGAGATATAGAGAGACAGAGAGACAGAGACAAAGTAAGAAAGGAAGGGTGTAAGAGAGCAAGAGCCAAGTGTGTTTGTGCATGATCAGTGGGTGGAAAGTGGTATCTGGATATTACTAATCCATACTGACACATAGTAATTGCACATAACTGTACACATTTATGGCTGAGGATTGTCTACAATTGTTTGAAAACTGTTGGCCTTGTAATGTGGACAATGGGACATATAGATCCTCAATATAATGATGTGGCAAAACCCACACTGCAATGGATCCTGTCCATACACACACACCAACACCCTCTCAGGATACTGATGACACACGCACAAACACACTTACCAGTACTGAGTTTCAAACCCCTACTTGACTATGCATTCCTATTATAGTGTTATGCAGTTATTGCACATGCCACAGAGCATACATGTTGGAGAGTTGTCCAAAGGTATCTTTGACGGTGAGTGACATCAGCAACAGTCCTAAAGAAGGGATAAGGGAAGTGTAGTACATGTGAATGTCCACAAAACCAGGTGTCAATGGAGACATACACACACTCTGTCAGTGAAACACAGACATCATCACAGTTGGCAAGATTAGAACTACTACCTAACTAGTTTGTTACACTACAGTATTACACACTTATCACAAGAGCCACAAAGCTTACATGGCTGATACATGGCCAAAGGGTTATGTCAAGGTGAATGACATCAGCAGGCATGCTAAAGTGGGCCAGTGGGAGGTGTAGTGATTGTGAATGGCTTCAAAGTCATTAATCTCCACACACACACACACACACACACACACACACACACACACACACACACACACATATTTGCCAGTACTGAGATGCATAGATTCATTGATTCGCAGGTGTGTCATAGGTGAATGGTCCTGACAGCTGTACAAGGCTAAGCAAAGGGAATACCTTGGCATCAGGCCATATAACAATGGTCTCCAGTGTGGCTCAGGGGTGTAGTCCCTGGAATGGTCCCCACAGGTGAGTACTGTATTCACCATCCACTCATCTGGGTTACTATTGTGGGTATCCAGTGATGTGCACAGCTTCCCATGTATATGAGCTATATTCCATAACATGGACAGTGGCTGGGTTTTGCACATGTCTCACATGCATGTTTTTTGACATGTGGAAGTGTACGTCAGGTCTCTGGGGCATGTTTTGTGTACAGATTTTTATCTTCTGATGTAGCATTCCTGGCCTCATTTGGGGAAACCTAGCTATGGAACTGAGGTTGTGCTTGCACCTACATTGACAGCATGATACAGGTATTCAGTGGAGTAACTGGTGTCTGTCCATACAGGGCATGTGCATAAGGCATGGTATTCCCTTTGTGGGTTACATTTGCAGACTCTACAGTTGTTGCAGGTTTCCAGTGGGGAACACAGCAAAAGGACTACTGTAAGTATTTATTTGCCTATTGTAGGGATGGAACAGGGTGTCATGTCCTTGTACTTGCTGGATAACACACACTCAGTCAGGAGATGTTACACATCACAGTACTTTCTGATGTCAGTGGCACTATTGTGGTCAACAGGCATTTAGTCCACTGCAATCACACCGTGGTTACTATCTGTGGGCAATATGCTATGAACTACCAATATAGTTGTAGTTGCCTAGCCAAGTGTGTTTGTATATAAGACATGAGTGGAGAGTGTTTTCTGAGTAATACAAGGGTTGCCTATATTGTTCACCGATCCATAATGTCTCATGTAGGGCTATGGATTGTCTACACCAGCCTCTCTGGTGTTTAACATATGTTGTTCTTGTAAGGTGGACATTGTGACATACAGTAGGTCCTCAATATAATAACTTAGCAAAACCCACCTCACAATGCATCCTGTCATTACACAATCACAACAACCTCCAAACAGGATACTGATGACACACAGTTTCACAGTTGCCATGTCTGGGATTAGAACTCCTACCTAACTAGTATGTTACACTGTAGTATTACACAGTCATCGCATGTGCCATGGAGATCATGGGGCTGATAGTTGGCCAGGGGGGTTATTTCAAGGTGACTGACATCAGCATGAGTGCTAACATGGGCTATTGGAAGTGCAGTGTGTGTAACTGGGCCATAAACCATTCCTCTGGGAACACACACACCACACTCACACACAACTTTACATTTGACAGGACTGGGTATACAAATGCTAGATGAATACTGAATTATACTATCATGTTACACAGTTATCACAAGCACCAGACACTATAGGGCTGAGGGCTACCAAACGCAAATGTCTACAGTGATTGACATTGGCACATCATGTGATATTGGCCAATTGGATGTGTGGTGGGTGTTACAGGACTCATGATGGCAATCTCTTTGTCACTGTCTGCCTCTCTGTTCCCCACATCTGTGTGTGTGTGTCTGTTTGACCTATTATAGTGTGTTGGCCTTGGGTATGTGTGAGTATTCCTATCCAATGTGTGTGCAAAGCATGAATGGTGTGCAATGTGGTGTGTGTGCACAGATATCTGTGACTGACAGATATGTATAGTCCACTGTTGTTGTCAGACATGGGTTTCATTTCTCTAAGTGTTGGAGCATGCCCAGTATGACCTTCTGTATTTTGTTGTCAGACATGGGCTTAATTTCTCTAAGTGTAGGAGCATGCCCAGTATAACCTTCTGCATTGAGTGTGTGAATCATTTCCAGGTAGGTTGTACTCCAGTGCAGGATTTTGTGTTCTTCACCTACAGCTAGCAACCTGTTTCTGCAGGATATCTGTAATATGGAGTCACAATGGGCAACAGGCAGTGGGATACTGTAACTATTACTGTCTGTGCTGCTTGTGTTACATGGTTGGTGTTAGCAGATATATTCAGACATGTACTGTTTTACACTGTGATATATTATGTCATCAACTACCAACAGATATACTTATTTGCTCACAGTTATTTCCTGAGAAATACAAGATGAATTAAGCTGTATCCAGTATTGTGGTCTGCAGCCTTCATATTCTTGCACACTCATGTCATTCTGGAGGGGTAGCTGCAGAAACTTGCTGATGGATCTCTGTAAATGGTCTAGCACCTTGGTACTGTGGTGGCTGAGGATCCCCTGCTTGTACATCTGTCGACATAACAGAATGGCCATATCCTGCTGTGGCCATACCTCTCAGTTGTACAGATTCACCCAGGTTACCCAGAGACAGGGCTCATATATCTGGTCATTTCCCCTTCACATTGCGGTTTACAAACGGGTTTGTAGCCATCCATTACTGGGTTTGCAGGCAGGGGTAGTATGGGATCATATCAGCGTTTCAGACTTCACACACTCCATGGCGTCCATGCTTCTACACTCCCCCACTTTGCTATTCTATCTACTTCCTAACTTTATGCGAGTGATGTCTGCAAAGTATCCCTATAGTTGTCCCTTCATCCCAGCATTATTTAGGGGTTGGTCCCCAGTTCATGCAATAGGACATGGTGGGCATGCTACTGGGATTTGTCGATATGGCCTTGCATTTGTGTTCTTTGGACTGTGTTATGTTGTTATTTGGGACCCCATGAGATAACATACACTGGCAGTACAGGTTAGGCACAGGCCTTTGACAAAGGACTGTACGGCATTTGGTAGTGATGCAGGCCATCTGTAGCAGGCCAGTGAATTCTAACATTCCTACAGTCCCAGGCTGCAAGCCACTGGATTCCCCTGGGGTGGCAGGGTAAGTGTGGGAGGTGTTGATGGCAATAGTTTCTGTCCATAGTAATCCATTGGTCTGGATGCTGGCAGGGTGCTGCTTACAGCTAGGGAGTGGGACACACCTGCATAGGACACCTCTTCAGCATGCTGCATTCTGTGGGTATTCCCATACAGAAGTGGGGGTCATGCTGCACTCTTTCCCAGCAGCAAGGATATGACCTGTGATAAACCTGTGGATGATGGTGGGGTGAGAGGAGTGCATGTGTGATATGGAGGCTTCTTGCAGCTGACTCACAGATATACTTGGAACATTCTCCTTATGCTGCCTTGTGTGGGGACATAGGTAGTCTCTCATTACTTCATAACTGTTCCTTTTGTATTCTGCCAGTGATTGGTCAGATTACATCAGTATTCCATACTACACAGACAACTAATGTGCTGCTAACCTGTATGTACAATTCCAAAGGTATGTGCAGTTGACATTTACATTTTATGTACTCTGTCTAGGGTACTTCCACCTGTGTACTGTGTGTATGTTTGCGCCCACATTCATGGCATGTCCATCTTTCAGATGGTGACAGATATTGACATCTGAACAATGAGTATGGATGACTGCTGAATTGGGTCTTGCTGGGATGCATTGCGGTTGGCACTGCAGTTGTTAGAACATGGCCCTGTCATCAACGTTAGTGGCCATAGACAACCCTCCATGCCTACATGCTGACCACTTCCATACAATGTACAACGCACAACAGCCTAACACACAGTGCCCTGCATATTATACACATGCAACAATCTATCCTGTAAATTGGGCCAGCTCAGGTAATCTGTGCTCCACTGTTATTAACCCCCACAATGTTACTGCATTTCTACATATGAATTGGGGGGAAGCACACCTGACAACTGTAAACATTTGCTATGACTGTACTGGTATTTCAGGTAATCTGTTGGCTTCCATTTCATTTTGTATTCTGACCTATCATGCAGACTAGAGGCATATCAGTAGAGTACAGATCTTAGGTTTTATTGACCTTCATTTCAGTTTCAGACTTCATACCCTGCAGAACTAACATACAACTGCCTGACATGTTGTAGTCTGTGTGTTTAGGTCTGGAGGGGGATGTTATCCATTGCCATTAATTGAAGGCCTTAGCACAGCCTTTCTTTATGGTCATCTACACCTGTCCTGCTGGCTGAGGCTGTTGTTGGTATGTGAACCTCACTTGGCATGCATGTGTGTGTCCTATGGACACACATTTGGGCCACCACATGTACTGCAGTGGGATTTGTCACCTTGTCTAGTACTGCCTACTTTGTTGACACCAGTATTTGTTATGAACTCCATGCTGCCCATGTAGGTATCACTATCTGCTGCCATCCCATTCAGCCACCTGATTCCCTTGCATGCTCACATCTATACAATAGCTATGACTAGCAGAACATACTACTCCATTCAGCAATTGATAGGAAGAGTGAGTTACTTGTGGCTGTGCCAGTATTGAGGATGGTGCTGGAGGGCTGACTATGTCAGATGCACATAGCACACTCCCTATACATGGTAAAGCACAGTTAGTGGCATGTTTGGCTTCCCTTTTACTGTATGTGCGAGTCAGAGAGAGGTGTCATTCCCTGGGTTCCTACTGTGACAGTGTATGTGCAATGCATTGCCTGTTTGCCAAAGCCTGGGCATACTGGGCATGCCGCCTTCTGCCTACATGGGCAGGCTCAGGTTGGTCCTCCTCCGAGTCACTCTGTGCCTATGCTGGCCTTGGCCATGGTGGGGGGCTGTGTTGCCCTGCCCATGCTGTTCCTGCTTCAGCTGTTTACGCAGGATCATATTGTGTAGCATGGCACATACAATGAAAATTTGTGTACATGTAGCTGGAGAGTACTGCAAGGCTCAACCGGATATGTCCAGGCACTGGAACCATGACTTGAGCATCCCAAACACACGCTCTATTATGATTCTCGTGCCTCATTATGGAGTTATTGTTTGGGTGTGTGTGCATTTCTGATGGGTGTCATCAGCCACAGCTCCAGTGTGTAACCAGCATCCTCCACTAGGTGGCCATATGGGATGTCCCCCACTGGCAAATCTCTGGTACAGCTGTGTCATATGCCAGATGTGGGAGTCATGATAGCTTCCAGGGCTGCCAGCACACACATTAATTATAATGCCCTGGGCATCACACACGACCTGGCAGTTGATGGAGGGGAAGCCCTTGCGGTTTATGTAGACCCTACCCCACTCACCAGGTGGTGCTTTGAAGTGTATGTTCATGCAGTCTATAGCACCCACTACCTCAGGGTATTCTGCTATTTGGTGGAAGAGACACATATTGCTGGTTAACGCCTTACAGGTGTTGAGGAAATATATGTGCTCACTGGCATGTGCAGACATGGCATCCAGGAACTAGTGGAGTACCCTGGATGCTGATGCCTGTAAGATCCCCATGATATCCCCGATTGGCCTTTGAAAGGTACCTGTGGCTAGTATTCTTAAGCCTACACATACCTTGGTATCCACTGGGATGGGTTCCCCTCTGTTGGTTCTGTGTGTGAGGCATGGCCGGCACAGCTCACCAATTTGCTTTAGGATGCCCCTGTCCACCCTACAGAGCTCCACTGTCTCCAGCCCATGTAGCCCCTGGTAGGTTATCCTGGGTCTGTACACTCATCTCCTTCTCCTCACTGTGGGTTGGTCATCAGCATTCTCATCCTCACCACCCTCAGCCTCTGCCACATATTGATGTAGGAGAGTGACAGCAGCACCTATCATTTTGTTAGTGTTGTCTGGTAAAATTTCCCTGTCTGTGTACACCGGTGGTGTAGAGTTTGCATAAAAAATCAGATTGAAAGGTGTTTTCATACTTTATAATAGTGTGCTGGGCTGGGCTGCTGCCTGTGTAATTGGCTGATTCTGATACATTTCACCTGCCAGCTATGCTAGTTCTCCTTGATTGCCTTCCTATTGCTGTTTTCCCTTCCCATTGCCATCCCGTTTAAGCCCTGAGGCATGCTGAACATATCCAGTGCTCAGATGTGAACAGAGCTACTATTTCCTGTTTTTTTTTTTTGTTTTGTTTAAAACCCGGTGCGTGGGGTGCACACCTGTTTAGGCAATGTAAACAATGCTAGTCAGCCTCAGACACACACCCTTCCTTAGCTGTGCTTAGCTAAGTGCAAACACGGGCCACAGAGCTCCAGTAAGGCTACATCATGCATGACACTCCCCCTTATGAAGTCAGCTGCCTCTTAGGCTTGCACCATGGTGTTACTGCACTTACACAGTTGGGTGCTAGCTAACACTGAGGGGAAATCTGTCATTTAGTATCAATTCCCTCATTTGCATAAAACTGACTGCTAATGCATGGTTACAAGACTGACACTCAGCCTTCCCCCTTAGCAACCACTATTCAACGGTATTGTTGTCTTTTGCATGTCATTGACTATTATGGCAGAATGCTGATTTTGGTTTAAAAGCTTTTCTCCAGCTTTTTTTTTTTTTTTCAGGCAGATCCTATTTGCACACTGCTGCCTTACGCTTAAATGGCCGACATCGGCCAAAAAAAAGTAAAAGTTATTTTTTTATAATTTTGCAACTATTTACCATGCCAATGGCCATATATCTGGCCATTGGCATGCCTAATACATTGAATACATACTTTCTTTGGAGCTGTCATGCCTCCATTTTGTAATTTGCAGAAATGTATTCGGTTAGTAACCAAATATATTTCTGCAGGTTACACTATTCCTGCATGCCTGCATGCTTCCTGGATCACTAATTCACCTCATTTGCATGGTTTTCACCAGCAAATGGGGTAATTAGCATACAGGAGCTGTGTCTGTGCAGGAATAGTGTTGCAGCGCTCGTGCATGTCCCGGGAGCTCATTCCTGGATCGCTCCTCGACCATATTGCGTGCAGCAGCTCTTGCACTATTCCTGCACACCGTGTAGAGCTTGCTGAATCCTGGGGCAGCACTTTACCTCTATCCCAATCCCCAGCTGGTACACATGCAAACACAAAGATGCACACATTCATATATACACTCAAGTTTTAAACAGCTGAAACAAACTCCTCTGAGCCATAACAAAACTAGAGTAAAACCTAAGTAAACTGAAATAAGTACTAACCCATGACATAAAACACACTAAAACAAACCAACATACATACAAACACACATAAAAACATGCACACACATAACCTGAAACATTCATTTCTGCAGAGAGGAAAACTTGCTGGCAAACCCATATTGCTTCAAAGTGGTTTTGCCAGTGATTCCCTTGCTTTTTCAAGTGTAGTCACACAAAATCAGAAGAACAGCAAAATACATTTTAAAGTGCATTTTTCACTTTTGTTATTTTTTTCTTGTGCCAGCAATCTTGGAAAAAGTAATTCTTCCAGTAGTGTGTAGAATAAGAGGTATACTGAGAAAGACCCATGTTGACAAAATGGATGGCAAGGAGACTGAAACTAAGCAAGTATGAAATTAAGCCACATGCACAAATGCAGATAACTAGATAGCTATCTAGATACATTTTGCTAACTTTAAGCAGCTGGCTAAATTAATTAACCATCTTTGCCATAATGCTAGCATGTTCTTTAAAACTTTAGACAATAACCATGTAACTATGGCTGAGTTTCCTTAAACATTGTCCCCTCCTGCTTATCTGACAATGTCAGTCATTTATTTTGTATATTTATATGCAGACCAGACAGCCATATCACTCCTGTAGCTGTTATTAGTATTATTTTTAATTTCTTCAAACACATTTTCCTAGCACTAAACACACAGTTTGTAAAACATCTGTGAGTAAAATTATACCACTGCATATATTATATCTGCAACAGAAATGCACTGTCTTCACATCTTTATTCCATCTTCTGGGTACAATTGCACCTGTAACAAATGAAGCTGCGAATTTACAGGCTGTAATAATGTAGCCAGATATTGGATTAATAGGATCTGTGTATATGTCTTCAAGTTATGCAGATGCTTTAAGGACAGACATGTCTGTATCCTTTAGACGTACAGAGAATTCTGTGTATTCATGAAGTCCGCTAATTTACTATAGCTTACATCAGTGTCCCTTGTAGACTGACTGGATCATGTGTATGAATTTTAAAAGCTATGTCTATATAATTTTTCATGTCTCAGTACATGATCTCATTTATGGAAGGCAAGAATTATGCTGAGAAACACATAACCCTGACCTTTTGACAGTGGTTACAATGCTGTCTCACAACCATTTTATGATTGATAACCTTTTGTAATTCTGTATTTCTAGATTCTGTTTTAGTCTGCTGTAGACAAACCTAATGCATATTGGACTTTTATTGTATTCTGCTGAATCACCAGAAACTGTAGATGGTTACTGATGAATGATAAATTCAATTATTTTATTTTGTGTGTGTTAAGGAAATGATAGAGTAGAAAATACTCAGTGGGTCAATCAGCCTTAATGATTTCTCTGATAATGTATGCATTGCATGAGGCAAAACATTTACATTTCCCGATATTTGCTCTTCTGAAATGATACCTTATGGCAATAAAAAATAGTGCATTTTGGTAGACTGACAGGAAATCTTGATGTAATTATTTGTTAAAAGAAAAACAAAGCAAACATACATTTTATAATGCCAGACTATGGCTTACACTGAAAGTAGAGCACAGGAACAGCAATTAAACATAACTAAATAAAATACTGAGGAAGTGACAAATGGATATGAGACAGCAGTTCTCCACTGCTTCCAGAATATGCAGGAATAAGGGTGGGGTAGTGGTCAGTTATCAGGTTAAATGTTTACCAGCATCTTAAAAAGAAATGCATTACATGTCTAGCATGATGTAAAGAATACACACACACACACACACACACACACACACACACACACACACACACACACACACACACACACACACACACACAGAACTTCAGTAATAGAAACTGTATTGCAAAACTATATATTCCTCACTGTAGTGGTTTTCCAGAGACATGATTTCATTCTTTGATTATCTACCTATTTGTTTTTGTTGACCACCAATCATGGTAACTATGTTGCTTTCAGCAGTTTAAGTGCTGACAATGAGTTCCTTGCTTCTCAACCTTCCATTGCCAAAACGTGAAACAAATGTGAAATGTGTGGAACACTTAGGTTTCATAGGTTTCATAGGTTTATACTAGGCTATCTGCCCGAGGGCATTTACAAGCCTAGCCCATCGTTTTGTGGCTTACGCCACCCCTTTAGTATGGGGAACTATACCCATTATTTTGCTGTGCCTCTGTCGAGCAGTGACACTGAGGTAATCCCTGGGGTATATCTGCGATCTCCCATCCATTGGTCAAGATTTCTCTTGAACAAGGCCAGCGAGGTGCTCTGCCTCACATGTACCGGGATTTTGTTCCACAGCATAGGGAGTCTTTGGGTAATGAATCTATCCCTCCAGCACGTAAGTCTCCGCCCTTGTGGCTCTGATGGATCTAGATTTTTGAGGTGAAGCATATTCATCAAATCTGGGTTTGACATGGCCTTGTATGTTAGGCAAAGGTCACCTCTGAGCAAAAGCGACTGAATAGAGCTGAAGTTCTTTCAGTCGGGCAGCATAGGACAGATTTTGAGACCCTTTATCCTTTTGGTGAGGAACTTTTGTGGCCTCTCCAGCTGCTGCAGGTGTCGGGTCAGATACATCCCAAATGGGGCATTGTACTCAATCATTGGTCTGATGAGTGATGAGTAAAGGGAGACTATGACCTCCTTGATCTAGATGAGAATCCCTTCATGATAAGGTGGGCAATGTAGAAAGTCTTCCTAACTACTTTAGCTACATGGGTGTCGAATGACAGACTACTATCAACCTGGGTCCCCAGGTCCCTGATAACTTCTTCTGTGCTCAGTGGATTGCCACCTATTTGGTAGCTAGGGGTAACCTTGTTTTTCCCAAAGGGTATGACTATGCATTTTTTGGCATTTAACTTCAGGCCGTGGCTCTGGCACCAGTTATCCGTTTCTGTGAGACCCTTCTGAAGGATATCTGTGTCAGATGTGTTTTCTACTATGGCGCCCAGTTTGCAGTCATCTGCAAACTTTGTCAGCATTTTGCTAACAGCTTACCAACAAGTTCAGCTAGGAAGCTCACAGCAAGGTTAAATGTGTTATTTCATACTTTTAAAACTATGCATTGATGAAGTAATATGATGCAGCATTATATAACATGGATATTACCTAACAATGTGGTTAACAAGGAATGTGTAACAGACCCTTTTAATGTGGAACAGCATAGAAAATTAGTTTTTAAAACTCAAAATGGGGAACATTCTACATGATGAGGTACGGTTGAGAGGTACAGATAACTCGAGTAGTAGCCACTACTTCTACCCCAAAATTTAAGCCTGTTTGTTTCATGATAGAAGTTCAAAATATGTGTACTGAAACATGACATGGCTTAAGTTTCAAACTTTGGTTCACAAAACTATTAAAGCAGGGAGCCAATAATTTGCTTTTAATGATGCCAGAACTAGACATAGTCTGTGAAAAGGAAAATATTTGTTTATACACAAAGAAAAAATATTTTCCTCTCTGTGGCTTTTGTTGAGCAGGAAGTTAAAGTATTTAAAATGGTGCATTTGTTAGTCTGCATGAAAAAAGTCCCCACAACATAATAGGTTTTGCAGGTCGGAAATGCTTGCCATTGATGTCTGTTGAAACTTGGTCTTAATATCAAAATAATCAGATCTGTCAAGAAAGATGATTTCATAAAGACTACAAATATACTTTTGACCTGAGTCTTAGAAAAGGCATTATGTTTATGAACACAAGGTAGTCAGAAGACATTTCTACATCATCAGTTTTTGGCAACATTTTGTAATTGTAAACATTATTAGGCAATAACTGGAGGAATAAACATGGTGCCTTAATTTGGGCTGCTTTCAGAGCAGTACTTTCATAATGCTGCCTTTTGAATAAATGCAACGCAAACATTCACTTTGTGGTAATATTTTTTCTGATGAAACAACAAACTCTATTATTGTGAAACAAACACTGTATTTTTGGCCTGGATTTGAAATAAACTGAATGCAGTAATCCACATTTTTCATCAATTACACCATAAAACTTTGAAGCATTTTTTTATAAAGCCATCACATACATATATATAGCAGAGATTTCAAAATGTGAAGAAGAAAGTGATTTCCTGAAATGAGAATGAAAGCTCTGAGGTAAAGGTTCTGGATCCATTGTTCTAATTTGACTTGCTTCTTCACCCTCCCTTTAGAACAAAGGCCGAAAGAAGATGGGCCCATGCACTTTGCCCAGTAATTATTGGAGCATATCAATATGTAAATGTTCTCAGCCTAATGAACATTAACAGCCTAGCCACAAGATCAAAAATCATGAATACCCACAGACATGAATAATTAATACCCAGTAACAACCCACTTCAGTGAAGACTTGAAAAGTAGATCCATGGTGTATTTAATACCTAGCTCTGACCTCTTTCAGTGAGGGCTTGAGGAGCCAGACCTATTATTGCCCACCCATTTGCCCAGGTTATGCATAAAAAGGGTCAGGAAGATATTATGTTTTACATTCAAGAGAAGTCTATTCCATAAAGGAGGGATTCAGTTCATATTTTTATTTTGGTGGACATTTAGATCTGTTGGGTGGGTATTTAAGGTGTTATTTTTATTTTTCTGTTTCCTTTTTTTTTTTTTTTTTTTTTTTTGCTGATGTGCAGAAAATCACACAGGACTGTATTGATTGAGGCTCTGTGGGCTAGACAGAGATTCCCTCTCAAGACACTGTAGGAAAAAGAGATAGGCAGAGAGGCAATCAGTGTAGCTCAAGGAAGACATGCCCTTGTTTGTCTTGGTGAGTAAATATTGTATTTCTCAAGGTGACTCATATGCTTAGACAAGCGAATATCAAATGGGGCATTAAATTGTATTATGGGCCTGATGAGGGGGGAGGTGTATAGAGAGATGATAACTTCCTTGAAGATGTACCCTTGGTGATCAGTTTGGCCAGATAAAGGATTTATGAATGGCAGTGGATACATAGTGATAAAAGGATAGTTCATTATCAACAAAAGTGCCCCAGTCCCTGATGACTGAGTAGACTTTCTAGGCACGGATCACCTAATATGGTAGATAAATGAATACCAATGTTTTCTGAAGGACAGAATGCTGCATTTCCTAGCATTTAGTTTAAGTCATTGGTCCAGGCAGCATTTGTATATGCATGTTAGGCTCTCCCAGCGAATCTCAAAATCAGATGAGAAGTTTATGACCACTCCAGGTTTTGCTGTCATCCACAAACTCAGTCAGCCAGAGGCCTTTCATTTCAGCCTTGATATCAGAGAAACAAACAGATGTGGTCCAAGGATGGATTCTTGAGGGGCACAAGTGGTAACTACTCTTTTTAATGAGTGTGTGCTACTAACAATAATAGACTGGGTTCTGTTGATAAACCAGTTTGTTACCTGATGGGTAACGTAAAGGTTTGCATTTAGTTTCATTAGCTTATCAATAATGTCAGAATGTGCAATGGTATCAAAGGCCTTTGCCAAGTATAGGTAGGTAGTGTGAATCATTATGCATGCATCTAATGTATCAGTGACCTGTTCAAAAAAGTCCACCAAATTCAGGAAGCAAGATCTGCCTTTAACAAATCCACACTGGCTGGGGTCCAGTGCTTATAGACTGCCCAAACCTTTGTTAATAGGTTATATAATAATGCATTCCATTGTTTTATAAATAAGGATGGTGAGGCTTCTAGATCTATAGTCCCCAGAGTCAGTAGTAAGGGGGAGGCCAAAAGCAGTTCTCCATATCTCTAGTACAAATCCAGTGAAAAGGCTGAGATTAAATAGGCTTAGTAATAGGTCTATGAGACAGTGCCTGGTACATACAAAGAGGCACCCTGACACATTATCAGGACATATGGAGCAAGTGTTTTTCCCTTGCAGAAAGTACTCAGAACTCACTCAGAAGTGATCAGAAGAGGTGCCATGATCATGCTAATTTGTTGTTGAAAGTTGGGGCTGATGGAGGAGTAAAGTTTGAGCTAAACTTGCCTCCCCATATGTTGGTGAGGATTATGTGTTATTGCTATATATTAGATCTGCATACTGCTCGGCACTAATTTTAAGGTTTCTGGCATAGCCGAAGAAGGCTCTGGGATTGCACTAAACATGTGGCAATTTTCAGTTCATAATTACTTTTGGAGGATCTGATTTTGCTTTGAGTTCTTTATTGATTTTTTTTAGTTCTCCTCTAGATGATTGGGTATTATGTTTACAAATATGGACTAAGAGTTTCTTCTTCTTATTGTATAGTTTGTTTATACTAGGTTTCCACCATGGGGATTTATTCCTGAACTTGGCATTGTATTTGTGTTTTATTAGGGACCAATACCTCAATGCATGCTTTAAATCTGCAACTTTGGAAGCATGTGCAATGGGGTAATCAAAATACGGAGGGAGCTGACATTTCATTGGGTCATCAGTTAGCTGGAAAAGATTTTCCTTAGAGTAATCTCTAAAGACAGAAGTGGTTTGTGCCAGATTCATTTTACCCTAATAGTGAATGTTCCTAAATGGTTGATTACACCAATGATATGATAATTGAAGGTGCTGAGCATGCTGGGGTTATATTGGTGAGAAACAGATGTAATATTTTAGTACCACTTGTTGGTACTAGAACTAGTTGACCTAAGGAGCCTTAATGAAGCCAGAAATCCTTGTGCATGCATAATAGTGGTGGTACAGGTTTTCCATTTAATGGATGGATAGTTGACGTCACCCAAGAGAATAGTAGTAGGTTTGCCAGACAGGGATGTCAGTTTCTTTAGATATGCATTATGGGCTTCAGATGACGTTGAAAGATTTCAGTAGTTTTCTATGATGTGCCACAGAGTTTTATTTACTGTGAAGCAGATATGGAGGAGTCCAAGGTTGTTGCCCTGTCTTAACAGTTTGGATATGAATTGGCTTCTTAGGAAGACAGAAAAGGCCACTCTAGTAACTCCATCATTTTCAACATTGTCCTGAATGCATGGTAGGCACTGAAATCTGCACAGGTGGGGATGGGAGTCTATCATTATTCTGAAACTATATTTCAGTAACTATAAATGCAGGAATATTTTCAAGAATTAGGAATGCATGTAAGTAGTGCAACTTCTTTGGGCTTCTAGCATTGAGCAGCACTACCTTTATGTGGTCTTGATTTTTACCTGGCTATGTAGGTAATTTGAGGAGACAAATCTTGCCTAAAAGGCACTATGAGGTAATAAAAAGTCCTAGCCAATATACAGACACTCTGAGAAGAGAGGTGCAGGCCATCACTAGCAAAGCAATTAGTGCTCCAGCCTTCTGCCACATAGCTGCTTCTGAATGTAGTCATAGTTAAGAATTCATTAGTAATATTTGGATAGCCTGGGTGGAAGTTAAACAAGAATGACAATTGTCCAGACAACATAGATTGAGAGACCCATGATTACAGACATACAGAATGGTCTCACCAAGCAAAAGGTCAAGAGGCACACAAGTAATAAAGATGAAACAGGCTTGGATTCTGTACCATAAGGCCATGCATGGGTTTAAGCTCCCCTCACTACTGAGTACTGCTCTGTTGGAAATATGTCAATGTGTAGAAGGCAGTTTGGTTAAATGCAAATAGACTAAAATGTTTAGCTGAAAACGCTTTTCTACACTGCTGTGTGATCTTGGAGTGGGTATATTTAAATTTTAGGGCATGTGTGTTTTCTCCCTACATCAACTTGCTTGCAAAAAAAAGATTTTCTTCGAGTTTTGCTAAAAGTGCTTTTGGGTAAATATTTTCTGTCAATTTGCATTTGACTGAACTGCTGTTGATCAGCTTTATGATGATTTGGCACTTCCTGGTTATTGGTATCAACAAGTTAAAAAATGGGGAAAAAGCTAAACGTGAGGGTGGTGAAAATGGATAATTAACAAATTTACCACTTATGCAGCTTGTAAAATCTAGCTGGCTCCCAAGTAAACCCTTCTCTGCTTGCCTTGATCTACCTCAGCATGTACTAGTGGGATGTATGGCTTTACTTAATAGATATAAGATGGCTTCTCAAGGCTTGCTGAAGCTAAGTAGGTAGATGCACAGGTTTAATTCTATGATTTGGCAACATCAGTAAATGGCATTGATGGATTTTGGGTGGATATTGTGTTACTTGTCTATTGTCCTTATTCAGATAATCCTTTCATCCATAACCCCTTTATCCCATTTTAGCACATGGGGTCAGGGTGTCACTTCAACAGTGACAATTATCTAGAGCCAAGGTTTACACTGCCAGGTGGCTAGCCCTGCCATGGTAGTTCATCTACACCACACACTCACACCTATGCCCAATTTACAGTATCAAATCCACCTACCACATGTCTTTGGAATGTGAGAGGAAACCATAGTACCCAGAAGAAACCCACACGGACACAAGGGGGACATGCAGACTCCACAAAAAGGGTACCCCAGCCCAAAATCAAAGTGGGAAACCTCTTGCTGTGAGATGACAATGGTATCCACTGCACCACTCTGCCACCCAGACAATCCTTTCATCATAGATTGAATGTATATATGTGTATATCTGTATCTATATCTATCTAACACGTTGTGAAATATAAAAATATTTATCTCTTACCAACTTTCTATTGTTTAACTATGGTTTGTATACCCCTTTTTGTGTAAAGGCTCAATGCCATAGAACCATATGTATTAGAAAGAGGTTCAGGACCACAAATAATGATGGTACCTAGCTTTATGGTCATGTGACATGTGTATCATCTTTTTTTTTTTCAATAATAATTCTTTATTTATCTTTTTTTTTCTAAATGTTAATACAATACTGCAACCTATTTACAATATATACATGAATGCTTCCAACAGTTACATAGAGTCATTATACATAACTATACACTTCTAAATAGATATTACAGAGAAAAAAAAAGAATAAAAATCTAGTATCAATATAAGGCCTATCTATAGACAACTCCATAGTTAGTCTGTACTTCCCGGAGAAAAGTGGAATGGAACCTTAAGCTAAGACAATGTTAAAGATTTGCTCCCATATTTTTGTATTATTTACACTTTTCTTATGATCACTAATTAATAATTTGTGTGCTAAGATATGTTTAATCGCTACACTCTTGAAATTTTCCCATGAAGTCTGGGATGGATTCAACCAATTTGTAGCTATATACAGCTTCATTAAAAAAATATTTATGATCCTTTGGGATCTATCCAAATTAGTTGGCGGAATATGCAGAATCATAGACTCCCAAGAAAATGTAGACTGTTGATATCCCATTTTTTGTAGTTGGAATTTCAAAGAATTCCAGAGTTTAAAAATACATTTACAACTCCAGAACATGTGTAAAAGGTCAGCCGTTTGATCTATACAATATGGGCATTTGGGTGAATTTTTTTTAGTTAAATTTATGTTAATAAGCATTATTAAATATCATCAACTGAGTAAATAATAACTTTTGAAGGGACACTGATTTTAAGGTTAAGTTAATTGCTCTCACTATTTTACTATCTTCAATCGTTAACAATTTCTCCTTCCAGTATTTCGAACATGTGTATCATCTTTCAAAGTAACTAAGCACTGCATTGAGTGGTCAAAACTCCATGGAGGCATAGTGTTATAGTAATAGAATACTTAGGACACTATTGAATTCCTTTTACAGATGCAATAATTATTTAGTTGATTACATTAAATTCTGGAGCACAGTGTCTTAATGTTCAAGATTTCAGCCTCACAGCTCTGTGGTGTATATATGTATTTATTTCATTATTTGCTTATTAATTAATTGATTCATTAATTAACTGTGTAAGTGCACTGGTACAGAGTAAAGGATTCACTCCTGACCACTGGTTATTCTCTGCCTGGAATTTCTTAGAAGTTTCTTTGGCTTTCATTCAGTGAAATGTACTGAGTACTTTCTGGTACATTGAAAAGTAGCATAGACTGAAATTGCACTAGGATCATCTCCATTAAACAAGCAACTAACTTGCACATTGTTACTAAGATATCAGGAACCAAAAAGCAGTATGATTAGGTTTTATAACATGCGGTATGTGATGAAATATGGTTTACTGTTCCAATTACAGCATTGATTAAGAATAGTCTACACATTCCTTACTGTTAAATATCTAGAAGTGAAACATATTTTAAATAGAGAAAAGAACCTTCGTACTGGTCTCTTCTTTGCTGATATAAAGAGGACATCTGAGACTGTAGGTAATAATTTCTTTAATGGTGAGCTTTAAAAAATACTTAACCTGTTTACCAGCTCCCAAAACATCACACATTTCAGGTGGTAACATTTAAGACAATGTCCCATAATGGGTCTTCATTTAATGCCTTAATTTCCTTCCTTGCTCACCCACTCTATAATTGTCCTTCTTAGAATGATTTATTTTTCATCAGCATTATCTGGCAGTTGGTGCAGAGATTAAGATTGCAACTTGCATTGCCTGTGGTGCAGGGTTTGATTCCTTCTCCCATTGTTTGCTTGTTGTGTGACTTTGAGCAAGTCACTTAACTAAGCATTAAGCCTAGGTTGCTCCTGAAAATGGACTGTGTGTCCAGTGCGCCTACCTGATTAACAAACAGTGTTATTACTATTGTCCCTGTTCTGGCTGACATCAGGCTTTTTACCCCCTAGGCCATCTCTCAGGTCAGCCTAATCCCTTGTAATCCTACTAGGCAGGGTTACCACTTCATTTAGATGAGCTGGTCATTCTCATGCTGCACTCATGCTGTACTTCAGTAACTCTTATCCAGTTCCATAAGTGCATTCCAGAAAATTCCGCCCCTCAGAACAGCTCTACAATCAGTTATTCATTGCTGAGGTATGGGATTAATGCTGTAAGCAGCTGTATTGAGTGGGTTCTACAATTCATTCCACCACCCACTGGCATTTATAGAGATCACATAGTTTTGAATGGAAGCAGTACAGGCATGAAGTAGGTGGTGTTACAGTGTTCTAAACTAAAAATATATATATTCAGGTGCATTTTCATGCTCATGTCTGTCAAATAATGTCATCCCATTTTTATATTTTGTATCCTTCTCATTTTGTCATAAGAGTATAGACTTCTTTAACTGGTTACAAAGACAAGTATCTAAATAATGGGCTATATCTGATATATATATATATATATATATATATATATATATATATATATATATATATATATATTACAGAATCAACCCACAAAAGCAGTTTTACTTGGAAATATTTTACATAGATTAACAATTGATAAATTTATTCTAGACAACTTCTGTCTCTGTACCTCAGTTTTTGGTAGGTAGCTTCTGCTTACTATGACAAACAATGAAGAAGGCAAGTTAATGAGGGATTAAAAATTTAATATTTTAGCACTGGGTGTTTTTTTTTTCATTCCCTCAGGTCCTGCATGCTTGTCACTTGACTATGAGATAGTCAGTTAAGTGGACTAGGTTTGAACTTGAAAGGTACTTGCAGCTGAGATAATCCTTTAATTAAAAATGACTATATGACTAGAACACAGTTTAGTACGTCCAGTGGAAAATTCAACAATATTTATACAGTTAAAGCTTGCCTTTCATAAAAAGTTCTCAAGTCTAAAAGGTTAAACTAGATCATTATGTGCATCAAAACTGCAGCTAATGAATCCTAGAGGTCTGAACATAAAAAATTTCACAATGTACAGACTTACTGGTTAGGTTGTCTTTATGAATGATATATGGAGACCAGGAAGTAGATCTTGGCATTGGACCTCAAAGGTGAGTATAACTGAGGGGCTCAGGAGATTGGGTGTAGGAGGTTAGCACAGCCTAGGAGTGATGACTGCAGCCCAGGGGGTTGGAGCCCTCCTGGGAAGAGAGGATAGGAACTTTGGCCTAGTCTAGAAGGATCTACCCACTTGAAACTACACATCTGAACCTCCTTCCTGGCAAAGGAGTATATTAGATTTAAAGCCATTGGGCAGGGTTCTGTAAAATAACAACATTAGACCAATAAGAAAAAAATCTAATGGAAATGGTATTTTGGGGTTTAGCTTGTGTTTCTGAGAAAATGGATGAGATCACTGCTAATGGTTTGGTATTAGGAAGTATTTTCATTCCAACTATCAGGAGTGCTGTCCATCTGTCACAGGTGACTGTGGACTTGAAGACATTTAGTCAGTGCAGATCTGTGAGGGTAACAGAAGTTAGCAAAGGTGTTTGTGTGGACTGAGATAAAGCTCAGAAGAAAGAGGCTAAAAAAAGACACTGTACAAGAAGAAGCAGCAGATAAGAAAACTAACCAAGGAGGAACAGGTGGATAAATAAGAGTAAATAAGAGTAAGAGTCTCCTTCAGGAGACTAGAACCACAGTAAATAGCATGGGTGACTATTTTTCTGAATTTATGTAACCCTTATCTGCTGAATAAAGGTATAGATTGCTGACTAGGTAACTAGGTGACAAAAATTTTGGGAATTGGGTGACAGGTAAATCAGGATGTGGATCCAAATGTTGGGGAAGGAGCTGGATGCATCTTAGAAAAAGCAATGAGGGATACACCAAGGCATATTCAACAGAATATACACCTGGGCAATAATTTCTCTGGCACCCACATTCCCTTTCCAATTAAAGAAAATGTATTTGAGAAGGAAAGGGAGTACATTGTGATCTTCCTCTTTCCAGATGAAGAAATGGGCAAATATTACTTGGAAAAACAGATCTAAACCTGTAGGATATGATCATAGCCCTGACAGAGCTGGGTAAAACATGCATTCAATATTTAAAGATTCAAAACTGGGATAAGTAGTCCACAATAACTGCATACTTTAATGCTCTGGACTTAGAAGAGCAACCTGAAAACGAGCCTACCACTTATATATGCTATCAGTTAATTATAAGAAAGACCTATAAACTGTAAGGGGGTAAGGTATGGCAGCTTATGATCAAATGTTCAGGTAGATAAAGGCTGTCAATAAACAGTTTTGTTGGAATGTGTGACATGCAGACATGAAGACACTTGGAAATTCAATGAGTAGGACAAGATCTCAATAGTTATGCTTGAGATAAACAGGCGGTCAGGTAGATTGCAATATTGTCTTTAAATACTAAAATTTTCAAACGGCATTATTCAGTATGAGGATTTTGTGCTCATTGTGTCCCATTGTTCTATTGATTTTGGTGGCTTGGTAAAACACAGTGGTCTGAAGAAAAGTAAAAGGACTAGCTAAGCTTCAGCCTGGTGCTGATTGTGCCCTACATTGAGGAGAAAATGCTTTTCCATCAATCAGATAAGGGGAAGCATATAGGATAAGAGGAAGAACAGCAGAGCAGACAAGGTTAAAGACATGGAAATCTGACTCTAACTCCCATTAGGGTAGGTAAGCTTAATTCAGAAGACAGCAGGAGAAAATGGAGAATATTGATTCTAGTGGAAGCATAGGTTGCTGAGGAGGAAGCCAAAGGAAATAGTTGTATAAATATTTTATGAAATGTGTCCCATTACTCAGAAATTAAATATCTCTGCAAAACAGTGCTCCCTTCTGAGCCTGAGCAACAGAGAGGGGACAATACTTCAGGGATGGAAAGAAACAGAAAGGTAGGTGAGTTGGACCCCTGTGGAGTATACGATCATTTAAGAAGTTTCATACCTTTGTTCCTGGCTTGGTACTAATGATGGAGGTGAGAAAGTGCCAAATGTGTTTTTCTTCACTATGGCAGTGACATAAATAAACAGCTACATATAGGACAGCCTCTTCCAGGTTCAAAATGCCTCCATAATTGCTTTCATGGATAACACTGTGGACACAGTCATGAAGCAAGGTATACAATGGTCAACAAAGGTGCACATTTATGGTGTCATTTGGCTTTTTTCAGTTATAACAGAGGATTGGCTGTTAAAGTAGCGAGTCTTCAGAGCCATGTCCATGGGTTACACTATTGGAATTAACACTACAAGTCGTTCATCTGAGGGCTCTGTTGTATGTGGAAAAGTAAATCAAACCTTGGCACATTTGTTCTTCTTACCTAGAATGATTTTCCTTTGATGGGTTCATCAAAAGCTAAGGCAATGTAGTTCTTATATTCTTTGAGTGGTTGTACAGGGAATTTAGTGTTCCAGCCTTGTCAGGTTATATGAATTTTTGACCTTCTTAGATACCTGAGTGAGTCTTCAGTCATCCAATATTCTGTAGTTGTTGGCTCAAACATAAGAAGTCATCAGGCTACAGACACTGTGAAAATACTTAACCTTTGCTTTTACATGAAGAACAAGCAGTGCAAATGAGTGAGTGTTCCGAATCATCAGATATCTACAGATATAATTAGAGAATTTGGTAGGAGGGCTATTTCAGGGATGATGATTTTCTGAAATGTGTCCAAAAGGGTTGAATGGGAATGGGTACTTAAAGGATTCAAATGTTTTGAAATGTTTGTATATATTTTAAGTGAATACATTGGATTTAATGTGCATCAAAAGCATTGCTCTACAGATGTGTTTTATTGTCACTTAGGCATTGTTCTACTCTTGTCCACTTTGTATGTCTGGTCAGTTTTTGACCTCAGGCTGAGACTGAATTTCTAGCAAATTCACATTAAACAAGAATTCATTCAGGAAAAAAAAAACAGGTATTTGCTTAAAGATATTTAATGATGTTTAATAAAAAAGGAACGGACTCTTTTGACGGTTTGTCTTGATTTAACGCAAAGACAAATAACATTCGTTTGATTAATTCAATATGTCCATGCAAGATTTCCTTTAGAATTTCTTTAATGCAATAGCGTAGAAGCACAAACATTGCTACTCTTAAGCCTAGAACAGTTTGTTTGACTGAAAGTCTTGTAATCGATATACTAAACACAGAAACCATTTCTATCATTTAATTTCAGTAATATGGGGAAGGAGAACTTCAAACACAGATTTTGAAAACAGTTCTTTTTTGGTACTTTGCAATCAAGAAAAGTTTAAACATAATCCAAGGTTGGACAGAAAAAAACAATACTCATGTCAAAGACAACAGTCTGCACTATAAACTGTTTGGAAAATGTAAAGCAACTTAGATGGGAGGAGTGCACAAGGTTGATTTTAAGGTTAAAATACTTTCTTCACCATTTGCAGGTGAAATTCTTTATTTCCTGAGTTGAACCGAAGCAACTTTTCAAAGTCAGCACTACCCTTTTCAGTGTATAGTCTAACTCATTAAAGGTACAGATTAATCCAACTTTTATTTTCATAAGCACTGTCAAAGGGCATGCCAATGTATTGAAATTTGGGATAGATTTCCTATAATACTTTGTTAACCCCCATACCACAGAAAGAAAGAAAGAAAGAATGAAAAGAAAAGAAAAAAAATATCTTATAGTTTCTAATTTTTCAGTTTGGGGTTTTATTATATGCACTTGAGGTGCTTAGCTTCTGTCATCTCTAATTACATTTTTCAAGGATGTGTAGTAATTCTAGGCAATCTAAAGGAGTATAGAATAGCTTAAACTTTGGATAGATGCCTCTCCCACTCCTAGTCTCAACTCAGTATGACGACATCATCTAACTAACTGGTTGTGTACTGGAAGTGTGGTCATGACATTCAATCCATTAGGTGCTGCAAGGTTGCAGATGCACCATGCACACCTAATGGAAGAGTCCTATACAGAAACAGGTTATTTGGTCATGAAAATTCATTTTTTGCCTTATTATCACTACACCAAAGGTATCTGCCAGTATCCTTTTGATTTTTCCCAAAAAGGTTTTTATGAAATAATAAAAAAAAAACACAAATTATACAATATATGAAAGCACAACAATAAAGAGAAAAATAAAAAGTACAGAAAATACAAAACAGAACTATATACAAGGTCCATAACATAAATAGTTTTCTTGTCATTATTAATATTTATCCTAAAGATCTTTTACTTTAAACTATGACAGGCCAGTATCCTTTTGTAAGGTCCAAGGTGGTCCAATAATCTTGCCTTTCCCATCTTTTAAAATAACCTATCCATGCCAGACATAGAGTAGATAAAACACTTACAGACTTCATTCAAATGTTAGAAATCATTGCATAAATTAAAAGTGCTGTCATGCTTTGGCACAAGAACAACTAGACTACCCCAAGTGCAATGAGACTTCTTTGTTACCATTAGATGTAACATTTTACTCACCTGTTTTTTTGCTTTTCTTTGTATATTTGGATTACTGTAAGGCTTGACCCATATTTTTCTCACAGAAGGTGTGACAGTATCATAGTATATTACATTGGTTCTCAGTATAAGAACTGAAAAGATTTTTCTTTGTCAGATGAAACCCTCAAACCTAATGTTTTTTTTTCTGGTGGGGAGGAAGTGTATCCTCTATGTGAAATTATTATATCTATAGTATATCTACCTGACATATGTCCAGCCATACACAACTTAATACATATACAGCTCAACAACAGGACCCTGAGATCCTCCAACAAATTACTATTAGAAGTTACAAAATCTAACAACAGCTTTGGAGACTCTCTTTATTCTAATAACATCTCTAAAGCATGTAACGCCATCCCTGTTTAAATACTAAACACGACCAACCCAGCACAGTTCAAAAACCTGCTAAAGATCCATCTAAGTGACAACTGGTTATGGTCTTGCGTCTCACCAGGCTAAACTTACTTGACATTTCCCCACTTCAGCCCACCCTCTTCCTCTTTTTCCACTGACTTCACTGATGGATATATAACTTTCGACAAAATAATTGTATGTTATTGTATGTTATTGGACAAACATTAGTTAATAGTAATTCCATTGCATACAATGCTTTCTTTATGATCTGTATAATTCTTCTGCTCTGTTAAATTATGTCCTGTTTATACTGTGTGCTTTTATGTGAAGCTTTTCTCCCCAGGCCTCAGTTGAAAATGGGCAAGTAGTCCAGTCGGATTTCCCCAGTAAACAAATGTTAAGTAAAATAAAAAAAAATACAAAAGAAATTCTGGGACTGACTCAGAAGTTTATTTCTTGCTTTTTCTGGGGTTTATGGAGATTTATATGATCTATGTGCTCAAGCTTGGATTTATCAGGGTGGTTTATTTTACAGATTACTTCCTCCTCTTGACTTTTTATTTTAAAGCAGGCTTCCCCTTACTTTCAATAACCTCCCAAGGTTCTTGCCACTTAGCTAGAAATGTGTTTCTATGAAGTGTACCAAAACACATTCTTTGTCTCCTGCTTGAAACGTTTCCACGTATGCCTTCAGATTATGTTGGGGTCTCCTGAGCATACTGCATATGTTCTGTTATGATTGGCAGTATGGCTGTCATGCTGTTTGTATTTTGAAGACATGCCTGAACATATTAGTAAAAGGAGAATGCCTATGTGCATCTGGCTATTTCTAGATTATGTCAAAGATGCATGACTTGCAGTTAAAAATGTCTAAAACCTGAGGAGGTCTGGGGTGCCTCTGTAATAGTGGACATTAAGTATGGCAACATAGTGTCCTGAATCTCTCCATTTTTGTCTATGGCATACCATAGCAAAGTTGTTAAGGTTTGGTAAAATATTCCTCCAGTCCATCTAATGGCAGACAACTATTTTAAACTGTTAATTTAATTTTAAAGAGCTAACAAAACTCTCTTGTGACCTTGAACATAAAGGGTGTTCCTTGTCTGGTCAAAATTTCTTTGTGTATTCCTACCAATGAATACATATGAACTGTCTCTATACCTCCATAGCTATGACCTTCCCTGTCACTCTGTGGTGGGGTACAGATTCTGTGAGAGTTGTATAATCTATTATTATCTGCAGAGTTAGCCAGAGACCCCTTCTTCATCCTTTGATTGCCTGTTAGATGGTACTTTTATTATGGGAGAGAGGCACTAAAAGACATCAAACCTCCCACAATAGGTGCCATTTTTCTGTGTCCTGACAGGAAGTACAGTATTTTCCTATAGCTGCAAAGACTCCTGACCAGTAAAACCTTGCTAACATCTTCTTAACACTGGGTGTCCTACCATGACTTAAAGACTGTTTAAATGTTTGTGTGCCAGGACCTGTGCAATAATATTTCTCTTTATTATCTATCATACGTAATAGGTATGTTATTCTTCTTCTTCTGGCTTTTCCCAGTTAGGGGTCACCACAGCGGATCACCTGTCTGCTCATGATTGGCAGTGGAGTTTTACTGTGTTGAGTTGCCAGCCCGGCACCTAACCTTCCACAGAAGGCACATACATGCATGCACTCACATATAGGGCCAATTTAGAGTGTCCAATCCACCTACAGCATGTCTTTGGGATGTGGGAGGAAATCGGAGCACCCGGAGGAAACCCACATGACCACAGGGAGGACATGCAGACTCAGCACAGAAGGCACCCCAGCTGAGAATCGAACCAGAGAACCTCTTGCTGTGAGGCAGCAATGCTAACCACTGCACCACCATAATAGGTATGTTATTAATATTATATTAATATTACATAGGTAATTAACAGTCTTGATGTAAGAGTATGCAGCAGTTACAGCTGAAGAACTATTTCCATATCCTGAACATTATTTCCAGCCTCCCTAAGAGTGGGGTCCTGCAATTGTACTTTCCTTGAAGTTGAGTTGACTTACATTAAGATCTCTTCCTAGTCCCTGAATGTTGTAAGATTTGTCTCTTCAACTACAAAATTGGGTATAGTAATTTAGAGCCAGACACTCCTGCACTTTCATCCATATCTAACTCTTAAAAGTGTATACATTCATCACTAATTCCTTCACACTCTGAAAAAGTCTGTTCATTCCTCCCATTGACTTCTAATCAGGTGGTATTCCTAGTGGCTACTTCGTCATGTCTCATAAGCTTGTGAACTTTCACCTATCCTTGACCAAAAGTCTACAAATTGGAGTAAGTTGTTGATAACTCACACACAAGATTGTACAATACCTGGTTCAGTAACTTGAAGCTTTAACTTAGCTGTAGGGCACTCTCTTTATCCCTGTGAACATATACACTTTCCATTCTTTATCCAGCATTCTTATGAAACAAGGAACAGCATCTCCATTTACTAAGGTTAGCATGCTTCCTGAGTTAGGTAAGGCTTGTGATTGCCTACCCTCCACCTCCACCTTACATTTTTATACATAAGTACAATGAACAACTGCATATTCTGTAGCTTCAGTGTACATTGATTAGTTTTCTTTATATGTTCATGTACATATATCACATTGCATTGGTTCAGATAAGGAGGGCCAGTTATTACTCTCAGTACAAACTGATGGCAATTACAGCGCTTTCATTTTTCACATTTATACTGAGATTGCTTTATTCTATGAGCTTGTTGAAATCATGTTTACATACCTTTTCTTCCTTACTGGCTCTTTTGAAACATTTAGTAAGTTGGCCTTCTGAATTAGTGTAAGTTCAACCAAGTCAGTGAGATGCTCTGCCATGAATGGATTTCCTTGGCAATCCCATGTTTGAGTTGTAAGAAACTGAATAAATGGTCAACCACTACCAGTTTTACAACTCATGGAACCAGGTTCTCATCTGGATAAACTAATGCAGGCCAAGTGAATGAGATCAAATGTTTGTGATCATTCAGAGTTTTCAGCATCATAAAGCCACATGTGAACATATTGTGTCCATATGGGAGCAATAACACCAGTGCATGCTAAAATCTCCTTCATTACCTTTTTATAATTATGTGCATCAGTGGCTTTTAAGTGAAAATAGGCCTCCTGTGTCTCTCTGATAATGAATGGAGTAGCGAATTTTGACCATTTGCCAGATGGCCAGCCTTCAAATTCTTCTACTTTCTTTAATGTAGCAGTTAATGCCATAACATCAATTCTGTGGTTTATATTTTGCAACATATGACTCAGCCTGATGATATGCATTCCAGTTTGGTTAGGATCTTCTGGACTGAGTCTTCTTCCCCCAGCTAGAGCCCTGGATTTCTGTTGCAGAATAGTGATGGATGGCAGTAAATAGCGATTAGCCTCTTGTTGTTCAGCAACATTTTGCTATAGGCCTTTATGCATTTGCTAATTTATTTATTTGCTAGCATTACTGCATCTGCCCATCTGTTTCTTGCTGATGATTGCTTGACTCTTGTTGTGAAACCACATTTTGTTGCTAACTCTGTTTTAGGGATGCAGTACTTTGGAAGAAGATATCTACTGCCTTTGAGATACTTCCAGTTGCTTAATTTGGAATGGCTAATTAGGTCTAAATAAATTTCATGAGTGATTGCAAGTTGAGTCTCCTAGCCAAAGTTCAAACGTGCATGTAGATTCACAGTCTTTAAAAAAAATTCTGGGGTGGTAGAGCTCAGTGAGAGTTCAATCTTCTTTAGAACCTCTGTGATATGTATCAGGGTTGATGCCTATGTCTTCCAGGAAAGTCACACCACAAAGGATACTTTATGCATTAAAACTGATATCCATTCAAGGATGTTCAGCAGCAAAGGAACATGTCATAGTCTTTTGGAGTTTGAGTAGTTAAAGTTCACAAAGAAAAATAAACTTAAGTTGCTTAATTAAGGCTTTCCATAAAAAAAAAAATAAATAAATAAATAAATAAATAAATAAACAACTTACTTTAATGCATTCATAAAGAAAACCACTCTTAGGCCTTGCACGGTACATTTGACTATTAGTCTTTTAGTCTGTATGCTGAATCCAGAAAACTACTGTGAGATCACAGCACTTTTTTCATCCCTGTAGCATGTTTTTCTTTTCCCAGCAGCTACATAATCATAGCGCTAGTATAAATAAGTAAGGATGTGAAGGTTTGGAGTGTCACAAGGGAGTTTGTCCCCTGCATAAAATCAGAAAATGCTTTCTTAAGAGACATTCTCTTTGTTTGGCAGGCATGTAAGTGAACTAGTTCAACTTCTATATTTTATTGTTGGGAGGTTATGCATCAATTTATCATAAGGTATCAAAGAAATGAACCTAACAGATGAATTCTTTAATGATCCTATGATAACTCATGAGCACAAGCGCCAGAAATTACTTGGGCAAGAGAAGGTATCAAAATATTAATTGAAAAGCAGATATAAACATTTTGAACCAGTAGGCACCACAGACATGCTAAAATGTTTAATTCAAGGTTGCACTGTTGCATTGTTGCATTGGCTGCAAGGAATTGAAAGTGCATCACTGATTTGGGAAAAAAATACAATTCGATGCAGATGCTGGTTTTGAAGACTATAAAACATCTAGTATGCTTCATGTTATATTGAGTCTGTGTAACATTATTTTAGAACCTTCCTTTAGGAAGTACAGTTTATCCACTTGTTTTCTCAATATTTTAATGTGTTGTTGTCATTATTCTTAGGATTTTACACTTCTGAACAGTCAGCCTGTGATCTGAACTCAAAAAAAAAAAGACGTACTCCCCCTTATAACAAAAGACAGCCATTTAGTGCTTGTCAGTCTGACAGATTCTCAAATGTTCACTCAGCCTGAAATATGAAAACAGATGATAAGTATGAAACATTGTATTCTCCCTAAACATAAAATGGGAATAGGTGATAGGAAGGAAACATCATATACTCCTTTAACTAATTGATCAAGCTGGCTTAATGCTAGTCAGTCACTGTTCTGCTGTTCTTTTTCTAAAAGTATCAGAAAATCTACTCAAGTCCTGGAATTCTTTGCCTTTTGGGTTATAACAGTGCTGTCTGTTAATGTATTTCAGCCACAACTCAAGACATATTTTTGCTGAGTTTTCTGCTGGTTTTGTTTCCATTTCATTAACTAATTGGAGGCAATACAGAGAAGGATCTGTCCACTTTAGGAATACTTTCTTGTGCAGGTTTTATGTACAATGTGAATGAATTGCTTTTCTATTTTTTATATTGTTTAATAATCTGTTATGAATTTAAAAATAAGTGCAAAATGAATAAGCATTGATTGAGCTTTACCAGTTGCTAATTAAGATCTGAGATTTCATACTAGTGGATTACGCTTAATGGTGCACCTTTGTAAAATTTGCCAGAAATAGTAATAAGTGCATTGGACTGTCACTGTCCTGTGATGTAGGAAGTGACACAATGTTTAATTTGCTTTGTTTGACTCTATGTATGGAGTATTTGACATCATGCTTTTTTTCATTTATCTTTTTAATCTCTGATACAATATTCTGTTCCTTCCCTTAATTGATCTGCTTTCTCCCATACCATAAGATAAAGCCCTTCGTATGATCCAGATGACCCAAGTTTAGTTAAAGGTCTGGGTATCTGTAGGTCCCATGCATGATAGTTTCCTTTGGTTGGACTGGAAAGCTGTGTCTCCATTAGGTGGTAGCACCACCTTCTGGGAATGGCAAGAGTGGGTACATCCGTGCCATCCTCACCATAGTAAGTGATTGCAGAATTCCCTGCCAGTTTAAGGGTAACTTAGGAACTCTGTCTACATGACAACAGATTGATCCACTTCCTGACTCCTGACTCTCACTTCCAAGAGGTTGAGCTGTTTAGAATACTGCTTTGGATAGAGAATGAATGGACTATAGAGCTCTTACTCTATCCTGAAAATGAATGAACATGGTTCAGCTTGACCTGAGGGACAAATGAGCCATTTGCAAGAGTAAGGGGAACTGTTGGGCAGCTCATGAAGAAGGAAGGGGAGGGTTGGGTTCTGCTCGATTTTAGAAAAGCATGTATTCAAAATCCAGTTCCAATTCAGCACTCATGTGGGCAGCAAAGACTTTAAACTTCTCATACAAGGGCTCCCTGCATTGCTTTAATGAAAATAATGAACTCCTTTGTTAATGCACATTGAGAAAGGGGGGGTTATCCCTGCAACAAACACTTTCTAAGAATGTCCTTAGTGATATTTTAACTGTCATATGATGTACTTAGGGTACATGTCCCATCTCTACCAACCTGCCCTTGAAAAACAGATGTTCTAAGATGATCTTTTCTTTTCATTTCTGCTTTGGCCATCTCTCCAGCTTCAAAACAAAAAAAAAACTGTTCTTGATTCCAGATTTATGAAAGGGTGATAGAGGCAGATTATTTGATGTAGTCTGCATGAATCAAGTAAACTCATCAATTCTGTTCTAGACAGGTGGTTTCTAGGAAAGTTGTGAATGATGGGAGCATTATGGATGCTAGCAAAATTGTTGGGGAACTGCTGAAAGAAACATTACAAAATGTAGGAGCAACAAAAGAATCTTTTTACTGGAAGAGAAGTAATTACTAGCATGATGCAAAACTCCATTAGAAGACTATTATTTTCAAAATATAAATGAGAGATAGAGCAAAGATTGTGGGTGGTCACGGTGGTGCAGTGGTTAGCATTGCCACCTCACAGCAAGAGGTTCTCCGGTTCGATCCTCGGCTGGGGTGCCTTCTGTGCGGAGTCTGCATGTCCTCCCTGTGATCGCGTGGGTTTCCTCCAGGTGCTCCGGTTTCCTCCCACATCCCAAAGACATGCTGTAGGTGGATTGGACACTCTAAATTGGCCCTAGGTGTGAGTGTGTGCATGTGTGTGCCTTCTGTGGAAGGTTGGGCACCGGGCTGGCAACTTGACACTGTAAAACTCCACTGCCAATCATGAGCAGACAGGTGATCCGCTGTGGCGACCCCTAACCGGGAAAAAGCCGAAAGAAGAAAAAGAAGAAGATAGAGCAAAGATTGTGAAGAACAAAATGGCCCTATTTAAGGACAACACCAAACTAAGGGATAAGCTGGGAATGGTGCTGTCAGACTGAAGGGTGTCATGAAAAGTTTACCAACTTGGACTAATATATGGGAGTTTAATACTATTAAATGATAGGTGATTGATCTCAGCAACAATACTGGGCAGGCTAACTATGACCTGCAAAGATTAAATTGCAATCTGCTGACTGGAAGAAGTACCTTAGAGCAATATTACTGCAGGAATAAGCCATCAAGAATAAATTGTGAATGGAACAACAGCTAAGTCAGCAGAATGGCATGATGCATAGCAAGAAGGCCCAATTTCAGGGACAAGAAGGTAATCCTAGCACTGCATAAGGTGGTGGTGAAACTGCAGCATGAATACTATGTTCAGTTTTGGAGATACCCAGGGAGCAAATGCTAAGATAACAGAGAGACAGAAAAAAAAGTATCCATCATGGTGAGAAGATCTGAGAGAATTCTGGAAAAGGAGATTGTATACAGCTAGACAGAGCATTACAAAGAAAGTAGGAAGGAAAGAAAACAAAATATTAGTAGAAAATGATGGAATTTGCAGAAGAATAAAACAGACGTTCTCAGACAGGAGTGGCATAATTTACAACCAGAAGTAAGCAGCTTTAGTCTGGATATGTGGAAACACTTATTCACATTCAAGGTTGTAAAGAGGATGAGTAAACCTTCAGTATATATGGTGCAGAACAAATCCAGTTTCGTATTCAAGACAGTTTTGGAGTAGTGTAATAGAAAAAAAATATTCTGGACTGAGGAGCATATGTGTACTAGGAGCTGCAGCAATTAGACAGACTAGATGGTTCAGTATTCTGCTGGTAATGTGTATGCATGCATATATGTCTCCAGGTCAAAGGGAAAGTATACCTCACCACAAGGCTTCTTTATATATATACATATATACATATACAGTTTGCATGGTTGGGATACTAAATTTATTAAACCTGTTGATGTTTTCCATTCAGATATATAGTAATAATAATAATAATAAAAACAATGAACAGTTACACAGATGCACTGATAGTGGTGTAGCTGTTTGTGAACTAAGGCAGTGCTTCTGCAATGTCTCTGAACACAAACAAATGAAATGCATGTTTGCTCACTAATGTGACAATGTAACTAATTACTGCACACAACAATGAATAAAAGGGTTCTCTAAATAGTAGCAGCTGCCATCTTACAGAAAGATAATTGCATGCAGCTGAAGAATGACTCTTGTGTAATTAAGTCTGATGAGAACATACGTTACTGAAAATGGCTTGGTTAACTATTCTCTGTATTTTTGGTATTGTAGATCATTACACACTTTATTTCTGGAAGACTGTGGGATATGACTGTAATCAGTGACTCTTTTTACCATAGCACATTTCTTTTTATATTTGAAAACTTCATTAGGACTTATTAGCACTGGTCCTAGTATTTTGTGCTTCCAGAAGAACTGTGGCTTGAAAAAGAGACATAACATTGTTTTGGCATTCATACTAGATATATTGCTTTGTCTTTATCGTGTATTCCTTTATTCAAGGTGTCAGCCATTGTAATAACCCAAAGTATGTGCAATGAAACTTAAATTTTGCAGTTAAACAATATCCTTCTGAGCAAAAGGGGTAGATGTACCATCGAGGATACAGAGAATGGAAAATACATGTCAGTGGAATGACACTGGTTTCTGCTGTAGGGATAACCAGAAGGTATTACTTTTATGATTACTGAGCATCAACCAGGCCTACTCTGACAGAGTTAGATGCAACCAGTATGGCACTTTCTAAATTTAGAAAGACACAGTAAGATTGAATCATAATTTAAAGTAACAGTATACTTTCTACAGAAAACCTTGCTTTATATCGTAAGGTGAAATTCTCAGCAAATCTTAAATAAGACCAGTCATTAGGGGTATTTTCCCTTACTGCTGTACTCTAACCAAAAAAACAAAAAAGACACATTCCAGAGTTTCTCTCATGTGTTACTTTGCATGATTTTTTACTAGATATGATTTCATATTTATATAAGAAAAAATATACAATAATCTATTTTGGTTTGAGAAAAAAAGTACATTTACTGAAAACTTTAGTCATTAGAGGTTTGAAATATGCTTATTAACAAACCTAGTTATCCAAGACAAATCATATTACAAATTTCTTTAACTACATCAGAAAACTGAAAGGAATTTTTTTTTTTAAAAAGTCCTCTTTAGCAGTGTTAGTTGCTCGTTACGTAGTGCAGTTACCTATGATCAAAAGGCTGTAGGTTATGTTCCTGTACTAGGTACTTGGATTCATTTCTTTCAATACTGATACTGCAGTGCAAAACTGGGGGTTGGAGTCTTGACCCTATCACCCCTTGGTGAGATGTTAAACCAAGGTTCCATCTGCTTGAGTTGGTGGTAGTTCAAGTGTATGTAAAAGATCTCATGGCACTTAGCCAAAAAACTGGGGAAGTTTCCATGTGCCCTTTTCCATAGCCAGTATGAATATCATTACAGGTCTTGCATGAAAAGTGTGCACTGACCTAGTGTGACTAACCTGGTCAACAAAGCATAAGTAAATAAAGTGTATTGATAACTAACAAAACACTGGGTTCAGTACATTAAACTATGCCCAATAAACTCTATAAAACATATTGAAGCTGTTTTAAAACTGCATAAAAAGGAGAGAAATAGAACTCATGGATAATATATTCATGGGAGACTTTAATTACCCCTCTTCAGATGGGAGGAGTATAGGTCTGTCATAAGACCAGAGTCTAAAATGACTGAAACCAAAAATATCGAAAAATCAAAATATTGAAAACATTTTTAATTCAGGGAGCAAGCCCCTGCACCGCCTGCCAGTTATAAATGCCAACTCAGAGTGCACAACAGTGGAGAAAGGATAAAATTCCCAATTTCAATATTTTAAGTTTTTGATATTATGGGTTTCAGTCTTTTGAAATTTTGGTGTGTGTGTGTGTGTGTGTGTGTGTGTGTGTGTGTGTGTGTGTGTGTGTGTGTGTCTATACTAAGGCACTGTACAAGCACATCCACTCATGCATGAATTGTGCCATCCCAAATAGAACCAAGATGCTCTCATCCAAAAAAGGAAGCCAATCTGGTGGTCCCCTGCCATAAACAAACTTTACAACAAAAGGAAGAAACTGTTGCAGAAAAGAGGAAAATCCCAGGATGCAAAAAACTCCCTTACCAGCCTCAGTAAGAAACTGAGATCCCTTATAAAATCCTCCAAAGCTAGTTATGAAAATAAATTTGCCAAAGATTCCAAAGGCAACCACAAGGCATTCTATAACTATGTCAAGAATCTAAATGTCAATGCTCAGATCTGCTCTGAGCTAAAACAGAATGGCATTAAATATATTGATCCCAAGGATATTGCAAATATCCTGGAAGATCGATTCAGTGCCAACTTAACCCCCTAAATGGCCCGTCTCAATACCGGAAGTTTGGCAAATTCCGGTAATAATGGCCACACAGGTAAAAAAATGCACTCTCCAAAGCTAAGAATACAGCATCCATGGGACCAGATGATATCCCAGACTGTGTACTACATGAACTACAATATGAACTGGCACCTCACCTAAGTGTCATGTTTAATCATAGCCTCACCTCAGGTTTCATGCCCACTGAGTGGTGCAGAGCTACAGTTATCCCACTCCACAAGGGGGGATCCACCTTGGATCCCAAAAACAACTGTCCCATCAGTCTGATGAGCCTTATCTGCAAGGCCATGGAGTGTATTATCATGAAACTTATAAGCAAAGACATTGGCAACCTTCAAATACTGGACCCCATCCAGTTTGGGTTCATGAAGGGCCAATCTTGTCTCCTGAACCTGAATGACTTCTTCAAATCAGTCTCCAAAGCCATGGACAAGGGTAAGGTGGTTCACATAGCCTATCTAGACTTTGCCAAGGCCTTTGACACCATCCCCCACTCTGAAATCATAGATAAACTTACTAAGCTGGGCATTAATCCCTACGTAACCCAATGGGTTGCTAACTGGCTTACTGATAGAACCCACACTGTAAAAGTAGCCAACTCCAAATCCAGCTCCAGACAAGTGACAAGTGGAGTACCTCAGGGTTCAGTCCTGAGACCGCTCTTGTTTGGCATCTACTACTCTGAAGTACAGGCCAACACTAAGGGACTCTGGCTAACAAAGTTCGCAGATGACTGCAAACTGGGAACCATTATTGAATCCCCAAATGATGTGGATATTTTACAAAAGGGCCTTACAGAAACAGATGCTTGGTGCCAGAGCCATGGGCTCAAACTCAATGCCAAGAAATGTATAGTTATCCCCTTTGGGAAAAAACATGTACCCATGAATTACCATATAGGTGGCAGTACACTAAATACCAAAAGTGTAATAACAGACTTAGGGACACAGGTGGACAGTGGTCTCACCTTCGATAACCACATCGCCACAACAGTCAGGAAATCCTTCTATGTGGCACACCTCATCACTAAGGGCTTTTCATCCAGAAAAAAGGAGGTCATTGTCCCACTGTACTCATCCCTCATTAGACCCATTATAGAATACAACACCCCATTTGGTATGTACCTCTCAAGACATCTACAACAACTGGAAAGGCCGCAGAAATACCTCACTAAAAGAATCACAGGCCTAAAGCAGATGCCCTACACTGACCGGCTTAAAAAACTCCAGCTATATTTTGTCATATATCGTCTACTCAGAGGCGATCTCTGCTTAACATACAAGGCCATGTCAAACCCAGAGCTGTTGGACATGCTACACTTAAAGAAATCCCAATCCCTCAGAGCCACATGCTCCAGGGATCTAAACCTTGTCATCACAATAAACAAAACATGCTGGAGGGATAGGTTCCTGACCCAGAGACTCCCCAGATTTTGGAATAGATTGCCCATACATATCAAGCAGAGTGCCTCTTTGGCCCTCTTCAAAAGGAACCTTGATGATTGGATGGGAGAAAGGAAATTCACCCCGGGGATCATGTCAGTCACCCTGCTAGACAGGGGTCCAGGGAAGTAAATAGTGTGGGAAGAAATAGCCAGGGAATTGCTATGGCTAGGCTTGTATAGGCCCTAGGGCTGATAGCCTAGTACCAACCTATAAACCTATATATATATATATATATATATATATATATATATATATATATATGTGTGTGTGTGTGTACACACACACACACACACACACACATATATATATATATATATATATATATATATATATATACATATATAGGGTATGAAATTGTTGGGAATTACAGGCTGGAGTGTATCTGCATGAGTTTGTGGTTGGCTAGAGTAAGAAGTAGGTAATGAGATAGATTTACCATTGTATGTAGAAGATGACGTACGTGGTTTGTGTCTGAGGGGCTTGTGTAGTGAAGTGCTAGATAAAGTATTTTTCTAAGGTAAGGCTGTAGATAGGGTTAGCATGCAATAGTATAGTACCGCATGCCTGAACACCAGGACATTTATCATTCACAGTGTAAATGGGAGAGAAAGGTGATGAAGGCAGTAGTCTTGGGTTATATGTTTCCAGTTTTCATCTTGAATAGTATCTGAATGTCTGAAGTTTTTACCGTCTGACAGAGCTAATAGTTTTGAAACTTTATTTGAATAAATATGTTTATTTGCTAGAAAGCTGGATTTACAGTTTATTCTGAAGCATGCTTCATTGTCTATTGAGAAGTTTATATAAACATAGTGATCCAAATTCTAGCTTAACTAATGCTGTTTCTGTAATCCTATAACTTTATGAAACAGATTATAGAACTTTATTGGACAATAAATCATCAGACAAGTTAGAAAGCTAACTTCACTAGAAAGAAATGAATTGATAGAGTTAACTCATCATGAAAACCTTCAATAGATGAAGGCTGATAATGGAAATAGAGATTAATAAATGTTAAATTAATGTTATTGGAAAAATAATGATGTTTTGACATATTTATTTATGCAAGGCCATATACAATTGGAAGTTTACACCTATTAAACAGTCCAGGATCCTAAGATAGTGGCACTATTTCGAATGCCTCAAATACACAAAGACCATCTCCCCACCATTTAGACCCACTGTAGCAGGAGCTGGGTCTAACACAGAATGCATATCTTTCTATTTTGTTATTATTTTTACCCCCCTCGGCACAAAACTTGACATCACATATAAAGGATTCCTGGATTTTTAGACCAGTTAAGAAATTAATCTTTTAGGGGGTCTGAAATTTTTTTGTAAGACTGTGGATATTGATTCACTGTATAGATACATTCCTGTAGGTATAGGTATTGATTTTGTTAGATCCTACATGACACTTGCCTTTTTAGTTGATTTATTAATTTATTTATTACTATTTAATATTTTTATAGTTCTTAAAATGCTTTCATCAAACCTGAAAAGTGGCGATGGATGCTACTGCAGTCCCAGTTTATGCAATTTAATTTTTTCTTACAGGTAACGCTTATTTATTTATTTATTTATTTTTTTTAAATCCTTTATTTGAACATATTAGTTTTTATAGAAAACTTATTCATGATACTTTATTTAGAAGAATAATGAGGATGGTTTACAATTATTTTTGGAATATTTAAATACATGCATTGCTTTTTGAGTTTTACATCTACTAATTTTTTAACTCATGTGAATTTTTTTTACATAAAAGTAAAGATTAATTTGGCCAGCAATTAGTTTCAGAGCACTTTATTTTGAAAGCCAACTTTAATTATTTATATTTTGACTGCAGCCACTCAAGATACAAGAAATACAACACAGCTTCCAATGATGAATTTTTCAGTTATTAAACTGACTTTTTTACTGATTTGTTCATTGATAAATTACAATAGGGTTAAATTAATTGATACAACACAAACACTCCTGTGGAAGGCTGGCACAAATTCACTAGCTATGCCCCCTTCTGCCCAGACTATAAGGTAGTACCAGCTGCCACCAACCACTCTTTATCAGCTACTATAAGGCCCTTCCCAAAGTGTGACTAATTCTACTGTATAATGTTACTATTATCCAAATGGTAAGTGTGACCAAAACCTTTAAGGCTATTTAGGAGTGGCCAATACAATGTCACCAAATACATATGCAAGTACCCCAAGAGGTTAAATATCTCTAAAAAAACAGCCACAGTTAAAAAGTTTAAATATATTTAATAATAAATAATAAAAATACAAGACAGTACTCAATAACTCAACACAGTGACGAGTTCAAAATTACAGGAAATATTTCAAAACAACATTGCAGGGCAGTCTCAAATAAATACAGAACACATCTAAACTAATCTTTACTGTATTCCTATCTATATCTAAGAGATACTATGCCCTAAATGACTTACTTACAGAGAAAGACAAGTGCTGATGAGAGGATGTTGTCAGATCCAAAGACAAATACAAATTACACTGACTCACTCTCCAAGATAGTTCTTAAATTACTATCAAACATTACTGCTGGGTTATCTCAGATTACATCATTCTTTGTCACCTCTGCCTTCAGTTCTCAGGCTAACAGAAACTTAAATATTTAGCACCTCTGTGTCAAAAATACTTATCTCTCAGAAGTTTGCCTGGAATTAAAGTCTCGTAAAACAGTTAAACACTTTTACATTTGAAACCTGTAGTTATTTCTGTTTCCAGACAATAGAAAGAACTTCTAGCTGTTGACATTCTGTCTCCTAGCTGACATAAACACCATTGTAAAACTATTTGCTTTTCTTTAGGGTTTGCAAGTTAACTCTGTATGTTCCAGCCTTTACCATCAAAACATACATTTACACAGGCATATAGTTTATACTAATTTCTGCTCTTTTACAGCAGGGTACACTGTCGTTACATTCTTGAAGCTCAGTACAGAACATACAGTTCAACACACACTTTTGCACCAGTAGTTTAATATACACATAACATATAGTTTTCTTACATTTGTAAGACAAGCATACAAATCATATTACTATTCACAAATAACATAGAATTATTTACAAAATGCCAGCTAGCTGGGCTGATAGCCTTCACAAGATACATTATATATGCAATGGCATCTGTACTCTTCAGCAACTAGGGACTTTTCATTTTTGTTTCTCAGAGATATGGTCTAAATCCACATCTAACATGTCACAATCTACTGTTACTGGAATTCTGTGAACTCTTAAGCCCTCAAAATACACTGCTGTGTAACATAGTATTTATTTATTTATTTAAAATTTGTTAGCCAAGAAAGTCCGGCTTGAAACGAGCCTATTTTCAGTGGATGCCCAGGAAGAAACACTCCAGATGCATGCCTTTATAATGTGGGGGAAAACTGGAGCACCCTGAGGAAACCCACAAATGCAGGAAGGAATGGAGACTCTGCACAGAAAGCACCCCAGCCAAGTATCAAACCAGAGAACCTCTTGCTGTTAGGTGACAACACTAACTGCTGCACCACTGTGCTGTCATCCAGTGGACATGCAAATCTTTGAGAAAAAATATGGTGATGATGGTGGTTACCCTAAATGCATACCAGTAAAGGGATGACCATATTGGTAGAGATTACAGTTTAATTTAAGGGTTATATACTCCACTCTGCCTCAAGTGGCATTGCTGCTTCTGAGGCATTTTTTTTTTGTTTGAACCATGTATAAACCATATGGTTATGAACTAAGGCTCATTCACATGGTCAGGAAGGGGACAGAAAAATGCATACATACATCCATTTACAACTCTAAACAAAATGTATTTTTGGACTTACTCTAAATAAGTCATCAAGTTTACATATCCTTTTAGTTTATCTGTAATCCTTTCTTGACTAAACCAGCAGTTTCATATGGCCATTTCACATTGATACATGTGACCTAGTCTCCATTCAGTAAATCCCATTAATAGTCCACACATTGTTTTTTCTGTAAAAAGTTTTAGTCATTTAATTAAGAAAGCAGGTTTCCTCATATACAGTGCTTACAACAGCAACAATTATTTTAAAAAGCAAAGCAAGCATCTGAGCATACCATGACATACTGTCAGACAAGTAAAATTGCCTTCTTATAATACAAGACTGCGGAACAGGGTGAAAATAATATATCTTTATCCCATGAACTCTTACTCTGTGGTATTTTGTCTTACCTATGTTATAAATCTATTGGCATCTTCTAGTATCAGTTTATTATTTTTATGTAATGAAGATAAAGGGATTTTTCTGCAAATGGATCCATCTTAGGGGATACTGTAAATTTAAAACTACCTCAGTTGGCAGGTAACTTACAGAAAAATAGTGAAAATCTTGACTGAACAGACACATGAAATGAGTGCACAGTTCCTTTAAGAAGATAAGAGAAGAAAGTATGCATAAAAAATGAGAATAAAGCATAGCACTGATTCAGCTCTATCTGCTAGCAGAACCTGTTTGTGTTGATTAAATATGTCCACAGTAGAAAGCAAAGGAAAATAAAATGTGGCATAAATTTCTGAAAGAAAATGAAATGAGGGTTCTGAGAGAGGAAGAACTGTGGGAAGAATTAAGTAAAGAACCAGAATCAGTATTGCATTGGCTATTCAACAATAGTGACAGCTCAGTGAAAGATTTCTGCTTCAGTTAAACAAAGCAGTTGGAGACGACCATCTAACGCATAATACAGCAGTTGGTGGGTATTTCTTGCAGTATGATGTGATGATTACCTGCTCACCAATTGACTTTCTGCTATGTTAAGTCATGTTACAGCCATGCAAACATAATGAAATCCCTCCAAATCACATGTCTGAAATGGCCTTTAATGTGGGTCATGCAGGGGGTGGGGGCAGGAACATTTCTCAGATGCCCCTGATTTTTCCTCATATTTTTGGTCTGCTTCTGATAACATTTGTGTCAATCAGGCAAAGTATTAAATACTGAGACATTTGAGTGAACTATTTGATATCCTTCCAAAAATGCATACCAGTATAAACCTGTTAAGGTAGACACATTCTAAGAATACAAAACCAATACTTAAAATGTATCCCTGATTTTGGGCCTGTATCCCTCATTATTTCTGATTCATGTGCTAATGATGTGGGGGTAGGTACAATCACATGATTCTATGATGAGAAAAAATGGGACCAAGTTTATTAGTCTTGATGTAATGGGACTTGACTAAGCAGTTAGTTTATCTTTTGTTAACTGGGAAAGTCTGACTTGGAGCAAAGCCAATTTTCAGCAGATGCCCAGGGAGAAAGGCTCTAGATGCACATCTTTGTAACATGGGAGGAAATTGAAGCACACCCACATGTAGAATATGCAGACTTCACACAGAAGGCTCCCCAGCTGAGAATCAAACCAGAGAACTTCTTGTTATAAGGTGACAATGCTACCACTGCACCACTGCACCATCCTATGTTGACAATCCATAGTGAGCTACCAAGATTACCACCCAGTGCAAGACGTGCAACACTGCATACATGTGTAGCTAAATACGTAAGTCAGTGAAGTTAGACAAGATCAAGCAAAACTCACTGCATGCTTTGCAGATAGAAAACGGATACTACACATTTCTTTTATTTGAGAAAGTCATGTTAAGTGATGAACACATTGCCTTGGTATAACAGTATGTATCTTGTTTATCCACAAGTCCATATAACATCATGTAGAGAAGACAGAGCATTACATAGCAAATCATTAGGCAGAATACCTGACATGTTCAGCCTGGACTGATACAGTGAGATGTTAATAAATGTTTGGCTTTAAAAGAAAAGTAGTAGCAGTAACTTATACAGAATTTTCAATCACTGCAGTCGAGCCACTTACACAGCTAATGTACTGTTGTTAACTAATAACACATAGTTATACACTCATCAGACCTAGACAGTTCTACAGCTACTGCACTGTCATACCTATGCATTTATATGGCTCCACCACTAACATACCTAGGCATTTATATACCTACTGCACTGTCATACCTAGGCATTTATATAGCTACAACACTATAATAGCAATGCATTTATATAGCTACTGTACTATCATATCTGGGCATTTATATGACTACTGCACTATCATACCTAGGCATTTATATACCTACTACACTGTCATACCTAGGCATTTATCTAGCTACTCCACTATAATACTAATGCATTCATATAGCTATTGCACTTTCATACCTGGGCATTTATATGACCACTGCACTATCATACCTGGGCATTTATATGACTACTGCACTGTCATACCTAGGCATTTATATGGTTACTGCACTGTCATACCTAGGTATTTATATAGCTACTCCACTATAATACCAATTCATTTATATAACTACTGCACTATCATACCTGGGCATTTATATAACAACTGCACTATCATACCTGGGGATTTATATGACTACTACACTATCATACTTAGGCATTTATATACCTACTGTACTGTCATACCTAGGCATTTATATGGTTACTACACTATCATACCGAAGCATTTATATGATTATTGTACTGCCATACCTATGCATTAATATGATTCCTGCACTAACATACCTAGGCTTTTATATACCTACTGCACTGTCATACCTAGAAATTAATATAGCTACTCCACTATAATACCAATGCATTTATATAGTTACTGAATTATCATACCTGGGCATTTATATGACTACAGCACTATCATGCCTGGGCATTTATATGACTACTGCACCATCATACCTGGGCATTTATATGACTACTGCACTATCATACCTAGACATATATATGGTTACTGTACTGTCATACCAAAGCATTTATAATGGCTCCTGCATTTATATACCTACTGTACTGTCATAAGTAGGCATTTATATGGTTACTACACTATCATACCGATGCATTTACATAGTTACTGCACTGTCATGCCTACACGTTTATATGGCCCCTGCACTAACATACCTAGGCATTTATATACCTACTGCACTGTCATACCTAGTCATTTGTATAGCTACTCCACTATAATACCAATGCATTTATATAGCTACTGCACTATCATACCTGGGCATTTATATGACTACAGCACTATCATACCTGGGAATTTATATGACTCCTACACTATCATACCTGGACATTTATATGACTACAGCACTATCATACCTGGGGATTTATATGACTACTGCACTATCATACCTGGGCATTTATATGACTATAGCACTATCATATCTGGGGATTTATATGACTACTGCGCTATTATACCTAGGCATTTATATGGTTACTACACTGTCATACCTAGGCATTTATATGGCCACTACACTATCATACCTGGATATTTATATGGCTACTGCACTATCATACCTAGGCATTTATATAGCTACTCCACTATAATACCAATGCACTTATATAGCTACTGCACTATCATACCTTTGTATTTATATGACTACTGCAATATCACACCTGGGCTAGTGCAATATCATACCTAGGCATTTACATGGCTACTGCACTATCATACCTAGGCATTTATATACCTACTGTACTGTCATACCTAGGCATTTATATAGCTACTGCACTATCATCCCTAGGCATGTATACAGCTACTATATCATCATATGGAGGCATTTACAGCAGACTCCCTCTTATCTGGCCTCACTTTAACCAGCCATCAAATTTCTGCCATAGCCCTAGCAAAAGACATCAGAGGAGAACAATACTTCTACCTCCTCTGGGCTAAATAATGACACATTTGAGTTTTAGACTTTATATACATTAGAAAAATGCATAATAACAGGAATCCTATTATTCTAGCTGATTTATGACCTATAAATCCTATTTTTTATGCATTTTATGATTAACCAGCCATTTGTTTATCCACCCTAAAATCCGGTCCTAGCGAGACAGAATAAGAGGGAGTCTACTGTATATGACTACCTCACTATCATACCGAGGCATTTATATAGCTACTCCACCATCATACCGAGGCATTTATATGGTTACTGTACTATCATACCGAGGGATTTATATGATTACTGCACAATTATACCTGAGCATTTTGTATGGCTACTGCACTATCATACCAAGGCATTTATACGGCTGCCGCACTATCATACCGAGGCATTTATATGGCTATCATACCGAGGCATTTATATGGTTACTGCAGTATCATACTAAGCATTTATATGGTTACTGTACTATCATACCAAGCATTTATATGGCTACTTGACTATCATACCGACACATTTATATGGCTACCAGACTATCATACCTCACTGTTTATATGGCTACTACCCTATCATACCAAGGCATTTATATGGTGTACTATCATACCTGGGCATTTATATGGCTACTGCACTATCATACATAGCCATTTATATAGTTACTATACTATCATACCGAGGCATTTGTATGGCTACCTCACTATTGTACCTAGGAATATATATGATTACTGCACTATCATACTGAGGCATTTATACAGTTACTGCACTATCATATGAAAGCATTTATATAGCTTCCACACTATCATAAATAGGCATTTATAGCTACTGCAATATCATACTTAGGCATTTATGAACCTACTGTACTATCATACCTAGGCATTTATATAGCCACTGCAGCATCATACTGAGGCATTTATATAGCTGCAACACTATCATACCTAGGCATTTATATGGCTACTGCACTATTATACAACACTATCATACCTAGGCATTTATACGGCTACTGCACTATCATACCTAGGCATTTATACAGCCACTGCAGTATCATACCGAGGCATTTATATAGCTGCAACACTATCATACCTAGGCATTTATGCAGCTACTGCACTATCATACCTAGGCATTAATATAGCCACTGCAGCATCATACTGAGGCATTTATATAGCTACTGCACTATCATACCGAGGCATTTATATAGCTACAACACTATCATACCTAGCCATTTATATGGCTACCACATTATCATACCGAGGCATTTATATGGTTACTGCACTATCATACCTAGACATTTATATGGCTACTGCAATATCATACAAAAGGTACTGCAATATCACAAGTAGACATTTATATGGCTACTGTGCTATCATACCTTGGCATTTACATGGTCACTACACTATCATGCCTAGGCATATATAAGGCAACTGCACTATCATACCTAGGCATTTATATGACTACTGCCCTATCATAGGATTTATTTTATTAAAGACATTAACTTTTTTCCATGTGCTGGATTTCTTCACATTTGTTTTTTCCATTGGTGGTTGTGGTGAGCACATCTTTAGAGGTTTTACTGCACTATCATACCAAGGTATTTAACATCATACCTAGGCATTTATATGGCAACTACACTATACTGCTGCAGAGTTTATTAATGGCAGGGGACCACCAGATTGGCTTCCTTTTTTTTGGAAGAGAGCATCTTGGTTCTGTGGGGTATGGCTAGTTGCATGCATTTATGTACATGTTCATACAGTGCATTGGTGTATGATTTGGCAGTCATGCAGCTATTTTCCATTGCCATAGGTGCTGTGAAGTCAGCCACCTCTGTTTTTAGCAGTCCAAAGTCAGCTTTGGAGAAGTTTTTCAAGGTGGTTACTTTTGCAGGGTTGTGGGTGAGATGTGAATTTCCATGGTGATTAGTTTATGCTCGGATCTGACCAGGGAGGGATTGACAATTGGTGTAGAGCAACAGTCACTCATGTTAGTAATAACCAGGTCAAGGATGTTGCTTCCTCTAGTGGGAGTCAGAATGAGCTGGTCCAGGGCACTGGAATTGATGAATTCCAGGAAGCATTGGGCCAGTATATTGGTGCTTGAAAAGTTTTCCCAATTGATGGAGGGGTAGTTGAAGTCTCCTAGTATGAGAGTGTTGGGTTGGACCTTGATATATTCCAGGGTGCTTAGGAACACGGAGTGAGAGTTTAGGGACATGGTTGAGGACCTATAGCAGGCTATGAACTGGATCGCAGTCTTACTCAATGTTAGTTGTACCTGAAGTATCTCAGATGCATTATACTGGGCTACTAGTCTGGAGGTGTACATATCCTTTATTAATATGGAGACACCACCACCTTTGGAGCTTCGTTCCATGCAGGGGTGCTTTCTGCCACATTAAACCAGGTCTCCGTTACAGCACAAATGTCTATGTCCTCCATTTTGAGGAGTGCTTCGAGCAAGTGCATCTTGAGATTTAGACCTAACGTTGAGCAGCATGACCTTCAGATTGCATTTATTTATAGCTGTTATGGTGGTAATTTGGTCTTTGGAACATCACCTAAAAAGGCACCATAGGGGTGGCAAGAGCCTTAGCCAGTACACAGAAACCCAGGGATGACAGATGCAGGCCATCTCTGGCAAAGCATTGAGGTCTGTCAGTCATGTCATCCCAAGCAGACAGATACTGGATCCCCTTAGAATAACACCAGAAACTTAGCCAATTGTTGGAGTCAATCATTTTGTGTTTGTACTGCAGCATCATTCTGGGTGACGGTAGGATACTGCTCAGGGCTAGTGTCATACCTGCCTGGGCCACATAATCTGAGAGCTCCACCATGTCTCTTTTCATGTAGTCCAGGGAGGTGTGTCTCAGGTCATTCACACCCACATGGACAATGACAGAGTCATACTTGTACTTTTTGTGGAGTGACCTGAGTGCATGTGTTATGTGTCAGATTCTAGCACCTGATAGCTGACTGTTACTCTCTCCTTATTCAACCTAGTGAGTGGGACATCTGTGTGCCTCACTATTGAGTCACCTATGATTAGTGCATTGGGCAGGGTGTTTAGCCTAAGGGGCTTATGTTGAGGGGTACACTGTGGAGGTGAGCTATGTGTCCTGTGATTTGTACTGTGTTGTGGTTGTCGAGTGCATTTCTGTCTTGGAGGTCTCTGCTGTTTGGGTAAATTTTTATTGAGTGTCTCTGTGAAGGTGGGTGTCTATTTGTGTTTTTATGTGAGAGCTGTGATAGTGGGTGTTCTGGAGGGCTATGTGTTCCATGTGGTGTGGTGCAGGCATTGACCTTCTCCTCTTGACCAGCTAGTCCGATCTTCACTGAAGAGTTCATAGCTTCCCATTTGGTGATATAAGTGCATCTCTCACAAGTCTGGGTGTTGGGAGGTAAGAGGAGAGGGTTGTCTGTGTACATGAGGCAGTTGCTACACTGCCTCAGAATGCCCAACTTCACCAGGTTAATAGGAGAAAGCACAAGGAACTGCCCTTTAATCGTGCCAGGAGGGGTGGTCATAACTACTAAGTACTGGAGCTTTTTCTGTGAAGAATGACTAGTGCTGATGGCTCTTAGGTGTGCTATAATAATTGCTACAAAAACCTGTTGAAGTGCACAGTGATTAGACTATTTCAAGTGCAAGAGAGAAATAACTAGCAAGATCTAAGGAAAAAACTGAAGAGCAAACTTTCTGGCACCAGTAATAGTTTACCTCAGCTCGGCGCCACTGAGCGGAGCTTAAACAAGTGCAAACCTGTGCAAATGCAGGCTTTTAAACCAGAAAGTTGAAAGGGAAGCAAAATCTCCCAAACATTCAATAACCTACAATTTCTGGGCCAGAAATCACTCCTCTTGTGGCACATAGGCTACCTAGTGCTTACCACTCCCACTGATAAGTTAGAAGGCTTTCCTCCAACAGAGAAAGGCTTGGAGTGGGGGGCTCGGAAGCTTACAATTAGTACTGGATACAGCAAATCTGTATCAGGACTAGACTAGTTACAAGAAAGGCAGGAAACAAGAGCAAATGCAGGCTTTTAAACCAGAAAGTTGAAGGGGATGGAAAAACTGCCAAAACGGCCACTAACCTACAATTTCTGGACCAGAAACCACTCCTCTTGTGGTAGATAGGCTACCTAGTGCTTACCACTCCCACTAATAAGCTAGAAGGCTTCTCTCTACACAGAAAGGCTTGTGGGGGGGCTCAGAAGCTTGCAAACAGTCCTGAATACAGCAAATCTGTATCAGGACTAGACTAGTTACAGGAAAGGCAGGAACCAAGCGCAAATGTGGGCTTTTAAACCAGAAGGTTGAAGGGGATGAAAAAACTTCCCAAACGGCCACTAAACTACAATTTGTGGGCCAGAAGCCACTAATCTTAGTTAGAAGGCTTCCCTGCAACATACAAAGGTGTGGGGGGCTCAAAAGCTTACAAACAGTCTTGGATACAGAAAACTGGTACCTGGACTAGACTAGTTACAGAAGAGGCAGAAAAGCTTAGAATTTTTTTTTTACAGAAAAGCAGCTAAAACAGCAGTAAAACAATTCAAAGGCAGTGAAAGTTAGCACATTTGAGTATGCAGCAATATTAAAGCAAATACAGTTTAAATAAATGCAATTAAATTTAAAAAAAATGACTAAATTGTGCAGAAAGCAGTAAATTAGGAAAAAATCACAATGGAGGCACTTAGAGTATCAGAAAGCAATGCCAGCGAATATGTAAATAATTCAGTCAAGCAAAAATTAAGACAGTGCAGAATTCTAACAGTTAAAAAGTGCCAAAAAATATACTTATCAGCTCTATATTTCCAGATTGTTTGAGAAGCACACTCAGTCAGAATACAAAGAAATTTTAACAATGGTAGATTCTAGCAAAGTTTTTTTTTTATGAAGTGGAAAGGGAGAAAGGAGGAACATAATATAATTCAAGGTTAAGAAACTAAGTGGGTTGGCCTTCTCAAATGCTCTCTCTGTATTAGGTAGAATGAGCTAATTACACTAGCCTGGCAGGAGTATCCTAGATCAAATTTATAGTAGGGGCAGGCAACTGTAAAGCCACCAAGTATACCAACAAGACACCAACAGGGAGGGAGGGAGAGGAACTCAGTATGAAAAAGAAGTTTACAGTTACATAATTCAGTAAAAATGCAATTACAGTAATGAAACACTATCTAACAGCAATGAAAATACAGTTAAAACAGTATAAAACAGTACACAAATGTTAAAACAGTATAAACCAGTACACAAATGCACTGAAATAGTAAAAAAAGCTTTATAACAGTGCAAAATGTAGTATATTAGCTGTATAGCACAATTATAAATGTTAAGAAGTGCAATTCAATGAAATAAATGTAAGAAAAAGCTTATTCTGCTCTTGGAGTCTTAGGGAATTTCTACTTTGTCACAGTGATGCATCACCACTCCACAGCCTAGTAAAAACAAGCACAGCCACCTGCAGACACATGGTTTAAATACCAGAAAAGATGGAAGAATCTAGATACTCGAATTACTATCCACTCCTGCTAGCCCCTGCTCTTTCAACAAATCATTTATGGTAGAGGTCAGGCAACCCTGTTACTCTTAGCAGAGAAGACAAGACACCATCAGCAGAAGATGGCTGCAAGAAACACAAGAAACTCAACAAACAAAACAACCAGGCCTTGATAACAGCAGGCCTCTATCCAGACTATGCTACCTGACTAGAACACAGAAACCTCACAAAAAATGCACAGAAAAACATAGACAGAGCACTCACAAACAGAAAATACAACTCTCAGTATAAAAAAAGCAGTTTACATTTAAGTAATTCGGTAAAAATGCAATTACAGTAATGAAACACTATCTAGCAATGAAGAATACAGTTAAAACAGCATAAAACAGTACACAAATGCAGTGAAACATTAAAAAAGCATTATAACAGTGTGAAATGTAGCAGATTAGCTGTATAGCTCAATTGCAAGCGTTCAGAACTGCAATTCAGTGAAATAAATGTAAAAAATAACTTATTCTGCTCTTGGAGTTTTAGGGAACTTCTGCTTTGTCCAAATGATGAATCATCACTCCACAACCTGGTAAAAACAAGTACAGCCCCCTGCAGACACCAGATTTAAATACCCAAAAAGATGGAAGAATCTAGAAGCTCAGAGGCATTTATATGGCTACTGCACTATCATACCGAGGCATTTATATGGTTACGACAATATCATACATAGGCATTTATAGAGCTACTATACTATCATACCGTGGCATTTATATGGCTACCTCACTATTGTACCTTGGAATTTATATGGCTACTGCACTATCATACTGAGGCATTTATACAGTTACTGCACTATCATACCTAGGCATTTATATGCTTTCACACTATCATAAATATGCATTTATAGCTACTGCAATATCATACTTAGGCATTTATGGACCTACTGTACTATCATACCTAGGCATTTATATAGCCACTGCAGCATCATACTGAGGCATTTATATAACTGCAACACTATCATACCTAGGTATTTATATGGCTACTGCACTATCATACCTAGGCATTTATGCGGCTACTCTACTATCATACCTAGGCATTTACAGTAGACTCCCTCTTAACTGACCTCTCTTTAACTGGCCATCAAATTTCTGCCATATTCCTAGCCAAAGACATTAGAGGAGAAAACAAAAACGGATCCAAGACTCCTGGCGGACGCTTTTAATTCTTTAAGTGCACTAATTACAATACACTTTTCGTTGGTGAAACCAACTTCTTCAGAAGATAAAAAATCGTCAAACATCTGTTAGTCAGTTCCTTGAGCATTTTATACACACAAAATTTAAAAACGTAACCACACCCACTGAATTCAATTGGTAGTTGGTGTGTGCAGTATCGGTTCATATAAACACTAAATAAAAACGTTAAAATCACCTTGTCTGAACAAATTTCACTCATGTTTCCTGAAATACAAATATATTTCTGTAATAAATACCGTTCATTAACCTTTTTGAATGTCTTGTAGAGGGTATAAACTTAGAACATTAAAACTAGTGTATATAAAGAGAGGTAATGTTAACCAATAAAAATGGAGGTGAGAATGAAGGCAATTGGGAGTGTGTGAGATAGTATGGACTATATCATACAGCTAACACATTATATATGTTGTTAGTATATAATGGCATGTTGTTGTACTGTTTTTACAAATAACGGCTACTGTTAAGTAGTGTCATGTCAAATCCTAAACCAGGGTGGCCAATTAGATGTCACTGTCAGTGTCAGTTCAATGGGAAGTCCTGTCTACGATGATCCCTTTGATCAATAACTTTGATCGTTCCCTGTAATGGTTATTCTTTTGTAGCTAAAATAATAAAAAAGTAAAAAAGTGAACACCTATTACCATAATATAGACTGTTGAAAGTGTATTAATTTTTATTTTTACCAAAAATCTAACTTTCATGATATGAAAGTGCTATCAAATCGAACTTAGATAAACTTAATAAACAATATACGTATATGACACTACGGTCATATATAATAACAAATAAAAAATAAAATGTAAAAATAAATGTATGGAATATGACCTGTTGGCATGTATTGATTTTAGTTTTTTCAAAAATCAAACCTTGGTGGTTATAAAAAATTATTGTCTAAGCAACCCTAAATGGAATTAATGGGCTATTAAATATATGGCACTATAACTATTGAATCTCAAAAAAATGTATGAAAAAATATAAAACCAAACAGGTATAGAATAAAAATTGAGACTTTATCTATCAAGATTTTTGAGTCTCAAAATACATGCTATTGAAGAAGATTCATTTAGTCCAGGCCACTGGTTGGCGTTAGTTCTTAGCTGCCAAACCAGTTCTTTCCTCTCAAGTTTTAAAGAATCGTTACCACCCCTCGGATCCTTTACTTGTTGATCTATTACCTTGAACTTAAAATCATGGTCTGGGAAGTCATTGAGGTGTCTGGCTAATGCATTAACCAGATTGTTGGTCCTGATACTGTATAGGTGTTCATAAACCCTGTCTTTCAACTTCCTATCGGTTTTACCGATGTAGAAAGCTGGACATTGGACACACTTAGCCAAGTAAACTACTTGAGTACTGTTACAGTTGGCCTTAAAGTTTATTTTGTGTGTTAGGTCACCTATCTGAAAAGCACTACCCTCGTCAACATGTTGACAATATTTACACATGTTGCACTTGAACATGCCTTTCCTAGTTTTTTGTTGTTGTCTATCATTTTCCAACAATTGTTTTAAGTTGTTACCTCGTTTATAGGTTACTGAAGGCCTGTCAGGTAGTACCCGACGGTAGTTCCCATCACTTAGCAGTATGTCCCAGTTCTTTAACAGGATTCCATATATGTTGTGTAAATCCATATTGAACGTACTGCAAAATCTCCATGAGAAGTTTATCATGGCATCCACCCTGCTGTTCTGTACCATGTTATCATTGGGTAACTCATTTTGCTTATCTAAAATGGGTACGTAGACTTTAAGTGTCCTTTTATCTATTACTTCTTCCGCTATTTCTGTTAAAAAATTCAACGGGTAACCTCTTTTTAGGAAAAATTGAATCAATAAATCACATTCCATCCGAAAATCGGTTTCATTACTAACCATTCTAGCTGCCCTGACCATTTGGCCTTTTACCACCGATTTCTTTTGGTGTTGCGGATGGCAGCTAGAAAAGTGTAGGAATGAGTTGGAATAGGTGTCTTTCCTGTGGATTTTAGATTCCCATTTTCCACTTTCATAATTCTTCCATAAGTCTACGTCCAAATAGTCAGTTCTGTGTTTATTGTGTTTATAAGTGAAGGCCAAAAAGTTAGTGGAGTTATTAAATTCTGCCATCATGTTCTCAATTTCCACCTCAGAGCCCCTGAATAACAAAAATATGTCATCCAGGAACCTGGTGTAGAATATTAATTTGTCTTGTAGTTCCCTCTTGGAAAATATACAAGACCTTTCCCAGGAGGCCATGACCAAATTGGCTATGCTCCCTCCACATGGGGAGCCCATGGCTACTCCTATTTCCTGATGGTATATTGTGTTCTGGAACATGATGTAATTGTAAGAAAGCACTGTGTCAATCAATTCACCCACTAGTAATACTTCATCCGTTTCTGCCCCTAGTTGTCTCAATAGGTCAGTTACCCATTCTATAGCTATATTGTGGGGAATTGAGGAATAAAGATCTTTAACATCAATGGTCACTAAGTGACTATCCGCGTGAAATCCTACATCATTGATGGATTTTAAAAAGGACCATGAGTCTTTTGATATTTGTTTCTCGCCTTTGATGTATTTTTGCAGGGTTCTGTCTAGTACTTTAGAACAGGTATAGGTAATGCTGTTTCTACCATCCACCAGTGGTCGCATTGGTGGATTATTGATGTTCTTGTGGATTTTAGGGATACCGAATAATTTCGGTGTCCTAGATGTCAATTGCTGCATGTATACATATTTATCTCTATCAATCCTGCCCTCGATGTATAACTCCTCAATGAATGTCTTAACCCTGGTTTGGGCTGTATTCATTTCATTAAGGGATGACGTTGAGTATGTGTCACTGCTTAAGACACTCTGCATCCTGTTGGTATAATCACTACTTGTCATTATAGTGATCCCACCCCCCTTGTCTGGTTTCATTAGTCGCAACGGTGCCTCTCTGAGCAGTGACAGTTCGAACCTCTCTTCTTTACTAATGTTTACTTTAGTGTGTGTACTCTTGTTCATGTTTTTCTTAAGGTTCCTGAGGTCCAATTCTGTCACTTTTTCGAATAAAGCTAATGTGGGATTCAAAGGGGGGTTAAATACACTAGACACGTAAAAATCTGATCTTACATTCAACTCATTACCCATTAGTAATAGTAGGTTTAATTTTCTGGTGAACAATTTCAGATCGATCAATGTTTGTGCTAGATCGAAATGAAACGAGGGGACAAATGTATAACCTTTGGCCAGTAATTCCACAATGTCCATACCAATATCAAAGTCAGTGTAATTGTAAACTTTGAAGTCACCGTCCTTGTTGGACAGTGTTTTACAATCTGGGTAAACCACCACAGGTGTGTCACAGTCATTACTGTCATTTAACTCATTCACCATCTCTTTCTCCTGGTACCCCTCTTCCTGTTGTTCTGCGTTGTCTTGTTTGGGGCTTCCTGTTGGAAGTTTTTTGAATGGTACATTATTTCATTAGCCTCAGCCTGGCGACCCCCATTAATGTCATTACTTGTCGCGGAATAGTTGTTCCTTGTATTACTCCTAGTGTTGTACTGGTGGTTGAAGTTTTTCTTGGGTGCATTGTTGTGGACTATTCTTCCTGCTTCCTCTATTACTTCACAGTCATCAGGACCGCCCTCTACATTGTCGGTCATACCATCCCCCTGATTCATTTGGTCAATTGATACAGGTGTAATAGTTGGAGGACCTGTAGGTTTGGGATACGCTTTCCCATCCCTATAATCTTTAAGGTCCCTGTTGATTTTTTTACTTTTAGTGGCATTGAGTTTCACCAGGTGTTCATCGATGCTGATGAAGCACCTCTCATATTCAAATTTGTATCTGTCATAGTCACTGTCGTTTTTAATGGTTAAATCCAATTCATTAATTTCAGTGAGTAATGCTTCAATCTGCAACGTGTATTGCTCGCAAAATAACCCCAGTAACTCCATGCCATGCTTATCAAATAATGTTGTTAATGCCAAATGAAAAGGGGAACCTGCTGTCAAACCTGCTGGAAATTGCCATTGCCTCAAACCTTTTGGCACAATTTTAAGTTTGATGCATTCTCGGAAATATGCAACCTCGAGTTGCAGTTTCCGAACTTTGAATAGTTTACTATCAAACAAGTTAAGCCTGGTTGCAAAGTCAAGGCTTACCTCCGTTACAGTATCGATGTTAACGTCATGTTCAGTGCTGGTGAATTTAAATTCCCTTTGGACCCAAGTATCAAGCACTGGTGTGGTTAGTGCTTGCCTTCCTCTTAGTGTTGGTCTAGATCCTTGGCGCCCATATGATGTACCGGGTGCCTCATGGAGCTCTCCTGCCCCTTCCTCAAACCTCCAATTCGGTCCATGGATGTTACTGCCCAAGCCGATGGCTGAATTGGGCTGTTCGTTGGATTCTCGTGGCGCGCTGGTCAGTCTCTGGTCGGAGCTATTGGTATTTCCACTCTGGTTTGTTCCTGAGCCACGGGTTGGAAAAATACCATTATGCTGTACAAATGTCCCGTTCGTTTCACCCCCAACAGTTCCATAATTATTATCCAGTGTCTCCCGGCATGCTCCAGTAACTGCTTCGACTTGCTGTGAAAGTCGATCGACTTTTTGGGTTAACAACCCAATCAAGATAGTCAAATTTCCATTAGAGGAGAACAACACTTCCACCTCCTCTGGGCTAAATAATGAGACATTTGAGTTTTAGACTTTATATTCATTAGAAAAATGCATACTAACAGAAATCCTGTTATTATACCTGATTTATAACATATAAATGATATTTTGTATGCTTTTTATGATTAACCAGTCATTCGTTTATCCACCCTAAGGCCCAGTCCCAGTGAGACAGGATAAGAGGGAGTCTACTGTATGACTACGTCACTATCATACCGAGGCATTTATATGGTTACTGTACTATCATACCAAGGCATTTATATAGCTACTGCACTATCATACTGAGGCATTTATAGTTATTGCACTATCATACCGAGGCATTTATATATATACCTAGTGTACTGTCATACCTAGGCATTTATATGGCTACTGTACTATTATACAGAGGCATTTATATGGTTACTGCACTATCATATCTAAGCCTTTGTATACTTACAGCACTTTCAAATTGAGGCATTTAGATGGCTACTGCACTATCATACAGAGACATTTATATGTTTACTGTAGTATTATCAATCTAAATCAGCCTGGGTGGCTTGAACTACGCAGCCTAATCCAGTATAACCAACTGATTTTGGCCTATAAAATCCTCTATAATCTGGACAATACTCCTGCACTTAAAAATATTATCTCCCCCTATAACAATAAAAATATTATCTCCCCCTATAACAATCCTAGACCGCTTCGATCCTCTAACAAACTACTAATTCAGACTAGCAAAATTAATAACACAGCCGGTGATTCTCTCTTTGCAAACTCTGTAAGTAGATCCTGGAACTCACTTCCAGCTGATATTACCTTACTTTCCACCTTAGGTCAATTTAAAACTAGACTCAAACAACATTTGTCACTTAACTGGCTATGTCAATGTATCAAGCCTGGCTAACTCTCTCTAGAATGTGTAAAAATCTGCTAACCAGTTTACTGTGTAATTTAATTTAATCCTGACTTGCGCTCAGGATTAACTGTAACCTGTGGAACTTGTTTAACTTGCTTACTTATGTAATCTCTGTAAATAGTCTGTTTGTAATATGTAATGCTGGTATTATGTAATGCTGTATCTGCTTACCCTTGGAGCTTTTCTCCCCGGGCCTCCGCTGAAAATGGACATGCATCCAGTCGGACTATCCCGGGCAACAAATGTAAAATAAATAAAACAGAAAAATTACACCAAGCCATTCATATAGTTACTGTACTATCATACCAAGGTATATATATGGCTACTACACTATCATACCTAGGCATTTATATAGCTACTGCTCTATTATACTTATACATTTATATGGCTACTACACTATCGTACCTCGGTATTTATATGGCCACTGCACTATCATACCTGGACATTTATATGGCTACTGCACTATCATACATAGTAATTTATATGACCACTACACTAGCATAGCTAGGCATTTATTTGGCTAACACAGTATCATTCCGAGGCAGTTATATGGCTACAGCACTGCCATACCTAAGGATTTGTATAACTACTGCACAATCACACCTGATCTAATGCAATATCATACCTATGCATTTATATGGCTACTGCATTATCATACCTATGAATTTATATGGCTACTGCACTATCATGCCTAGGTATTTATATAGCTACTGTGCTATGATGCATATGCATTTATATGGTTACTGCACTATCATACCTAGACATTTATATGTCTACTGCAGTATCATACAAAGGCAACTGCAATATCACAAGTAGGCATTTCTATGGCTACTGTACTATCATACCTTGGCATTTACATGGCTACTACATTATCATACGTAGGCATATATAAGGCAACTTCACTATCATACCTAGGCATTTATATGGCTACTGCACTGTCATAGGATTCATTTTATTAAAGAGATTATCTTTTCTCTGTGTGCTGGATTTCTTCACATTTGTTTTTTTCCATTGGTGGTTTTGATGAGTCATATATAACAGGCTGCTTATCAGATAGCCTCCGTGATCACTTCCCAACATTCCTACTCAAAAAATACCTATACCAAGCTAAACCTGTCATCTACCGTCAAATACATAAAAAAACTAAACTTTAACCCACTCACATTCATCTCATCCCTCAAAGAATGCAACTGGCATCCTCTAAAGTACCTCAGTCTAGATGACGCGGTTGAATTTTTTAATACTACTTTCCTGAACATCCTTAATTCCCATGCTCCCATAAGATTTTCCAGAACCAAAGCACAACCCTCCCCATGGCTACAGAAAACCACTAAATCAGAAATGAAAAACAGGGATAAAGCCTGGGAGCACTGGTGCAAAACCAAAACCCCTCAGCTAGACAGAAATTCCTAGAACTACGCAATAGAGTCAAAAAGCTAATAAAACAGGACAAATTCCAATACTACCAGTCTGCCCTAGACTCCTCACAACACAGCCCCAAACAATTCTGGTCCTCCATAAACTCCATCCTCCACCCAGGTAAAGTCAGTACCCCTCCTCCTAACATCCCTCACTCCACAGAAAATATTGCTACCTCATTCAACACACACTTCACCCAAACCATACTATCACTAGCTAAACAACACAACCCCCCTCCCCTCCAACCCACACCTTCAACTAGTAATCTTCCCACTACCTTCTCTTTTTCTCCTGTACCTACCTCCAACATAAAAAAACCTTCAACTAGTAATCTCCCCACTGCCTTCTCTTTTTCTCCTGTACATACCTCCAATATAAAAAAACTCTTAACTAAACTTAAACCCACCAAATTAGCAGCAGACAACCTCCCAAGTGAATACCTACAAATTGCAGCTGATGCTCTGGCCTACCCAGTATCCATCTTGATTAGCCGATCTCTGTCAGAAAGTTACGTTCCCACACTGTGGAAAGTATCACATATAATTTCCTTCCACAAAGGCGGACCCTCCGCAGAACTAACCAATTACCGCCCCATAGCTATTCTCTCTCCACTCTCCAAAATACTAAAGAGATGCATACACTCTCAGGTCTCAGACCACTTCCTTACTAACAACCTCCTTTCCAGTACTCAGCATGGTTTCCAACCAAACCATAGCACCACCACTGCCTTACTCTCCTTTACTAACACTATCCTTCAGCATAAAAACAATGGCTATCTCTCCTCTGCTACTTTCCTAGACCTATCTAAAGCATTTGACATGGTCCCACACAAACAACTTATCTCTGTCCTCAATAACCTATCCTTCTCACAATCAGTCACCAACTGGTTTCAGAGTTACCTGTCTGACCGCCAACAATCCATTGTATGGCAGAATGACATACCTCCCCAACTACCTGTCTCCATAGGGGTTCCCCAAGAATCCATCCTTGGACCCCTACTCTTCTCTGTTTACACCAATAATCTAGCCTCTGCCACCAAACATGGCACACTCATACAATATGCCGATGACTCGACCATCATCTGCTCAGCCCAGTCCCTACCCAAACTGCAAAAAGTCACACAGGAAGCCTTTTCCTCTGTTGAAACATGGTTATCCGATGCCCAATTAATACTCAACCCAAACAAAACTAAACTACTCATCTTCCAACCCACCAAACATACTCAAAACAACTCTCACTTTAACATCACAGCAAAAGACAACACCACTATATACCCAACTGAACACACCAAATTGCTAGGAGTGGAAATAGACAATAAACTGCTTTGGCTCATTAGCAACAGTACAAAGAACTGCCTGCTCACACCCTTGTTCTCCCTTCCCCTTCCCTGTTTATTACCTTAAGACAATCCCAGAGTTAATAAATATTACTTGTGGCAGGCACCATTTGTAAAACTACAATCCACTCTGCTACAGGCCCCATGAAGGCTCAGTGTCTCTCCAGTAAGTGTTTTACAACTGTAAATGCCTATTTATGTTGAATTGTATTAGACATTTTACAACTGTATATGTTTATGTTGAATTTCAAGCCTGTACTCCAATCTGCTTACTTACACTATCAGACTATTTACCCCACTCATAGGACCAAAACCTGGGACTGGGTTAGCCCCGCTCCACTTAAGCCACGTTCAGGCTCGCCTCCCTCCCTGCCCCCTTATCTCACCCGCCCCCACTGTGTCTACATTTATAGCCACTAGGCCACACCCCTACTTCCTCTCCAACCTACACAACTTCCTCTCCAATTTCCCTCCACCACCACTTTACTGTTTAACCACTACGATTCCTCTGAAGCACATTGACCCCACCCATTGATGACATATAACATGTCTATAAATAATTATAAACTCCTTCCTCTTATCTTACCACTCTTAATTCTGCCATACTTTCTTACTAGCTATGAAAATCTCACATCCGTAGGTTTCTCTTATCGAGAATGCCAAACCAAGACCCCCTACCTCCACTGACTGAACCTGCCCACTACTACACTACCCCAAAATTATAAATTCCAACCACTTGCTTCTAAAAACTACTCCAATCAACACCAAAATCCAAATATGAACTAAAACTACTATTCAAAGTTATTAGACTACTAGCATATCTAAGAAAAACATAACCAAAGATGGGGACATCCATCCTAATCCAGGCCCAACCTTAACTCAAAATCCTACCAGCCCACCACTCTCCCACCGACTGGTCAACTCCTCCTAATATGCCACTTAAACATTAGAAGCCTAAACAATAAGATACATAGCCTGCATGCTGTACTAGCCACATACCTCCCAACATAATGTGTCTATCTGAAACATGGCTCCGCCATCAACCAAAGACAATGAGATCCTGCTTCCTGGTTACAATATACTTAGGGCAGATAGAGTAAAGAAAGAGGAGGTGGAATAGCCATCTTATATAATAGCACACTTAACATCATAACTAACCCTATACAACCACCCCAGGTCTCTAACGCTGAAATACTAGCTCTAAAATTCTACTAAATTATCATAAGGGCATTAACCTAATTGTCACCTATATTCCCCTGGGAACAATGTAGAAACACTAGAGGTCATTCTACATTGGATAGCCAACAACTACCCTCAAGAAACCATTGTCCTGGACGATGTTAATATTGACTGGAACCAATGCACAGCACAGTCCAACCCCATCCCTGTTAACCTACATGGATTCTCTCAGATAATATCATCTACCACGTACAGGTAACAATAACCAAAAGAGAGTATACTAGACTGGATACTCACCAACAGTCATCCCCAGAACTATATGTCTGGAACTCTCCCTAATGATCTTAGTAATCACCTGCTCACATACATCATGAAAGACAAAATTAATTGTACAAGCTTACCTATTTATAGGTCTATCAGATCCAAGAAAAACTTTGACCCAACTAAATTTCAACTTGAACTCAAATCATGTAACTGGACAAAACTAAAGTTCCTTCCCTTGATGAGGCAGTGTCATCATTTAACAATTCATTCCTTACTATACTTGACTCGCATGCCCCTAAACTCAATAAGAATTAAAACTCAACTAGCACCCTGGCTAACAACAGACACCAAAACCAAAATAACAACTAGAGACAAAGCGTGGGATAAATGGCACTACCAAACTACCCTAGATCGTATCAAATTCCAACAACTTAGAAATGAGACTAAAAAAGCCATCATACTAGATAAGAAAAATTACTTCTACAATCTGCAACATAAACATCAGAATAACCCTCAAAAGTACTGGGCAGGCATAAATAAACTTCTCCAACCAGGCAAATCCACTACTCCGACCCCAGGAACATTATCTGACAAGAGCCAAGAAGATATAGCCAATTCATTCAATACTTTCTTCACAGAAACCATCCAGTCACTAGCTAACCAACTTTCTCCTCCCCACACTTCTATAAACACTATACCCGACTCACCACTCTCTTTTAACTTCCAGCCAGTGTCCACATCCTTTATCAGATCCCTTTTGAAAAAACTGAAGCCAACAACCCTTTCAGCCGATCTTCTGCTGGCTGAATACCTGCAAATTGCTATAGATGTCGTAGCCTACCCTATCTCAATCCTAATTAACAGAACCATAACCGAGGCCTCAATCCCCTCAATTTGGAAAATATCCTATGTTATTCCACTCCACAAAGGAGGTTCATCCACAGAACTATCCAACTATAGACCTTGCCAAAATTATGGAAAAGTGCATGCACAACCAACTAATGCTCTATCTAACCCAAAATAAACTACTCACAGACTCTCAACATGGATTCAGACCCCATCATAGTACAACCACTGCCCTCCTCTCTTTTACTGAAAACATTAATCTTAACTGGAATAATAAAAAAATATCCTCCGCTCTCTTCCTGGACCTATCGAAAGCCTTCGATATGGTAAACCATCAGTTACTTCTATATACTTTAAAAACCCTGTATCTAGATACTCCAGCCCTTGACTGGTTTCAAGCTTACCTCACTGGGAGACAACAAGCAGTAATGTGGCAAAACAAGCTCTCCTGCCTACTACCAAGTACCATAGGAGTTCCTCAAGGTTCCATATTAGGACCTCTCCTCTTTTCAGTCTTCATAAACGACATCCAAACAGTCATCCCTGAAGCCACCTGCATTCAATATGCAGATGACTCGACTATAATATGTTCCAATGCCTCTCTTGCAAATCTACTAACTACCACCCAACATAGCTTCACCAAAGTCGAAAACTGGCTTGCCAACCATCTCCTGATTTTAAATCCAAACAAAACCAAGTCACTTCTCTTCTACCCAACCAATAGCTCTCCGACTGAAAACTTCACTATAAAATCCAATAATGGGACCATCATCTCCCCAGACACCTATACAAAGCTATTAGGAGTAAACATTGACAATAAACTCAGTTTTGATATACATATCAACCAAGCCATTAAGTCAGTCAACAAGAAACTTGGGACCCTATATAGAATTAAAGCCTTCCTTACCCCGAATGCCAGGGCAGCCACAGCCCGTTCACACCTTCTCTCTACCCTACTATATGCCTCTCCTGAACTCACTCGCCTTAACAAATCTGATCTGGCCAAGCTCTCATCCTGCTATAATCACATTGCCAGGTTCGTTACAGGCCTACCCTACAGAACACACCACTGTACTAACCTGAAAAAGCTTGGATTGATAGAATTCCCACACCTTCTTCACCAGTCCCAACTCATAGAGGCCTTCAAAATCCTTAAACAACCTGAGAATACCCCAGCACTAAAAAACTTAATGACTCCCTACTCCAATCTAAGCTGCCTTGCTCAGCAAACAGACTCCTTGTCCAAACAACTAAATCTCTCAACCTAGGTGGTGACGCGCTATTTGCCAACACCACTGGTAAAATATGGAACTCTCTCCCAAATAACATCACGCCTGCAACTTCTCTAAGTCAATTCAAAAATAGTCTAAAACTCCACTTCAAGTCACACTGGCTATGTCCTTGCTCAAACCCAGACTAGCTCTGTGCCATTAACTAAAACACAAACAACTAGCTAAGATGATAAGTACTTTGTATACTGTGATAAAGAAATATGTATCCTGTCTAACTCTATGTCCTTATACTGCCTACCATCCTTGCTAATATGTTATTAATGTTACATTTGTAGTAATCTCAGAAATAGTAATGGCAGTCTTGTACTTGTATGTAAATAGCCTATGTTTTTGTTAAGTTCTTTCAGCTCATTTACTGTACCTAATTATCAATGTAACTCTGTTGGAGCTTTTCTCCCCGGGCCTCCGCTGAAAAAGGACATGTATCCAGTCGGACCATCCCGGTTAACAAATGTAAAATAAATAATAATAAATAAATATAAACTAAAATTTGACATTCACATATCCATAATCATAAAAAAAGTCCACAAAAAACTAGGAGCGTTATACAGAAATAAGCAATTTCTCACCAAAGCAGCAAAGATTTCAATAGCAAATTCCCACCTTATCTCCACCCTACTTTATGCCTCTCCAATATATACCTACCTAAGGCAATGTGATCTAAACAAGCTAGAGACCTGCTACAACAAAATCGCCAAATTCGCCACAGGGGCATCCTACCATAGTCACCACTGTCTCTCACTTGCTGAACTGGGCTGACTTGAACTCCCTCACCTCCTTCAGTGGTATCAACTCTCACTCACCCACAAACTAGTAAACCATCCACTAAATGTCCCATCACTCCAGAATCTACTCCAACCCTATCGCACCACCAGACCACTAAGATCCAGCAACAAAAATCACTTGCAGATCACTAAAGCCAATAACTCTGCTGGTAAAGCACTATTCTCTTGCGCCATAGCCAAATTATGGAACTCACTCCCACCCACAATTACCTCCGTACCATCATGCACCCACTTCAAAACTTTACTAAAAAGGGCACCTAAAAACATGCTGGCTTTGCCCTTGCAACTCATCCACCCCATCCAACCACTACCTTTCTTTCCACTCCACTAACTACCTTGATTATAACAAGCTCAGATGCTCATAAGCCTAGTACTTATTATACAGCAGGAACTTCTCATTGTAACATTTGTTAATGTCTGTTATATACTTCACAGATAAAGATTCTAGTTGTCTACTGATGTACTATGTTCTTCATCTGTAAATATGTTGTAAGTAATTGCTATGTTAAATTGTTAATCGCTATGTAATCCAGTGTAACTACTGTCTGTTTATTTTACTGTGGAGCTTTTCTCCCCGGGCCTCCACTGAAAATGGAACTACGTCCAGTCGGACACTCCCAGTCAACAAATTTTAAATAAATAAAAATAAAAAATAAAAAAATGAGCACGTTTTTAGAGGTTTTACTGCACTATCATACCAAGGTATTTATCATCATACCTAGGCATTTATATGGCAAGTCCACTATCATCCCTAAGCATTTATATGACTACTGCACTATCATACCGAGGCACTTATATGGCTACAGTACTACCATACCTAGGCAGTTATATGGCTAACACAGTATCATACATAGGCATTTATATGGCTGCTGCACTATTATACCTAGGGATTTATATGGCTACTGCATTATCATACTTAGGCATTTATCATCATACCTAGGCATTTATATGGCTACTGTACTGTCATACCTAGGCATTTATATGGCTATAGCACTATCATACCTAGGCATTTATATGGCTACTGCACTATCATACCAAGGCATTTATATAGCCACTGCATTATCATACCTAGGCATTTATATGTCTCCTGCACTAACATACCTAGATATTTATAGTATACGACTACTGCACTCTCATACCTAGGCATTTATATCGCTAGTACAATATCATACCTAGGTATTTATATGGCAATAGCACTATCATATAGCCACTGCAATATCATACCTAGTTATTTATATGGCTACCACAGTATCATACCTAGGCATTTATATACCTACTGCACTCTCACACCTAGGCATTTATGTGGCTACTGTAGTATCCTACCCATATGTATGGAATAACAGTATGGAAATGTTATAATAAAACAATCATGAATAAACTGGAAAGAGTACAGTGGAAATATACCAAGGGCATCTATGAATGTGAAAACTTGAGTTATTATGAAAGACTCTTATAGATATCTAAGAGGAGATCTTATTCAGGTATATAGGGCTTTTAGAGACCGCAACCTCTGTGAATGTTTGTGGTTATCAAAAAGTACTAGAGAATCATCAGACAACCTATGTAGAAGATTCTATAGGAATGAGGAGTGTACTAATTGGTTCTCTGAGAGATCAGCTGCTGCATGGAACAGACTACAAAATTGCATTAAAGCAACTGCTAGTTTAGATATTTTTTAATAACAGCCTGAGCACTTATTATGGGAAAAAGTGTTTAGGTATACTGGCAGGTTAGAAGGGCATTAACACTTGTGCTTGAAATATTTGTATGTGTCTATGTATGTATCCTACTTAGGCATTTATATGGCTACTGCACTATCATACCTTGGTGTTTATATGGCTAATACCCTGTCATACCTAGGCATCTATATGGCTACTGTACTATCATACCTAAACATTTATATGGCTACTACCCTATCATACCTAGGCATTTATATGGCTACTGCACTATCATACCAAGGCATTTATATGGCTACTGCACTATCATACCTAGGCATTTATATGGCTACTGCACTATCATACCTAAACATTTATATGGCTACTGCACTATCATACCTAGGCATTTATATGACAACTGCACTAATATGTCTAGACATCTATATAGCTACTGCACTATCATACCTAGGCATTTATATGGCTACTGCATTATCATTTATATGGCTACTGCACTATCATACCTAGGCATTTATGCAGCTACTGCACTATCATACCTAGGCATTTATATAGCTACTGTACTATCATACCTAGGCATTTATATGGCTACTGCACCATCATACCTAGGCATTTATATGGCTACTGCACTATTACATCTAGGCATTTATGTAGCTACAGTAATATCATACCTCTGTGTTTATATGGCTACTACCATATCATACCTAGGCATTTATACGGGTACTGCACTATCATACCTAGGCATTTTTATGGCAACTGCACTATCACATCCAGGCATTTATATAGCTACTGCAGTATCATACCAAGGCATTTATATAGCTACTGTACTGTCACGTGTTACATAGCATACAGCATTAAACAAATAGCAGAGCATTGCAGATTTTATCAGAGCTTAGTTATTGTTACATCTAATACCTGTATTAAGATAGACGAGAGATGTTCATAGGTTCATAGGTGTGTACTAGGCTAATGACCCTGGAGCCTTTACAAGCCTAGCCCATAGGATTACCCTGGCATCATGCCAGCTGACCTTAGTTCCCAGTGCCTCTGTCGAGTAAAGCCACTGGAGTGATCCCTGGGATGAATTTTCTATTTCCCATCCACTCATCAAGATTTCTCTTGAAGAGGGCCAGTGAGGTGCTCTGCTTGACATGCATGGGAAGTCACGGGGATCACGTCAGTCGCCCTGCTAGATAGGGGTCCAGGAAGTAAATAGTGTGGGAAGAAATAGCCAGGGAATTGTTATGGCTAGGCTTGTATAAGCCCAAGGGCCGATAGATTAGTACCAACCTATGAACCTATTCCATAGCATGGGCAGTCTCTGGGTTATGAACCTGTCCCTCCAGCATGTTCTGTTGATTGTGGTAATGAGGTTGAGGTCTCTGGAGCGTGTGGTGCGGAGGGATTGGGATTTCTTTAGATGTAGCATTTCTAACAGAGCTAGATCAGACATGGCTTTGTAAGTCAAGCAGAGATTGCCTCTAAGTAGGCGATATGAGACAGAAAATAGTTGGAGTTTTTTTAGTCTGTCCATATAGGACAAATGTTTAAGGCCTAGGATCCTCTTTGTGAGGTACTTTTGTGGCCTCTCCAGTTGTTGCAGGTGTTTAGTGAGGTACATGCCAAATGAAGCATTGTACTCAATGATTGGCCTAATGAGAGAAGAGTTGAGGGAGACAATGTCCTCTTTTTTCCTAGATACAAAACCCTTAGTAATGAGATGTGCCACATAGAAGGACTTTCTGACTACAGTGACAATGTGGTGGTCAAAAGAGAGGTTGCTGTAAACCTGTTTTCCCCATTTCTCTTATAATGCCTTCTGTGTTCAGTGGACTACCATTGATGTGGTAATTCATGACATATTTTGTGGCATCAAGCTTAAGGCCATGGTTCTGACATCAGTTACTTTTGTCAATGGCGATGACAGGAATACCTTTGTACTGTATTACTGCAAGTAGATCCTGAGGGAGGATTTTATTTGGAAGGCTCCATCCAGAGGGGTTTGCATGGTTTTATATTGACTATTGGGTACACATACAAGGTCAGGATAACTTGATAACTACTGAGTCTGTTATCAGAATGTCATGTACTTGAGATACAGACATGTAAAAGCATGTACTGGTGGTAGTAGATGGAAGCATTAATGCATGTGGTACAAATATAAAAGTATTAGTAATCAGTAGTTATGTTTTATAAATAAGTTCCTGACCTGTAGTGATGTGAAGACCCATTAAATTCTAAGTGAGGCTTCCTATAGAGACTGCAGCAAGTGTTATGATGTGACCAAGGTGTGTATGCAGCACACAGTAGTAAAGAAAGAGGCTACACCCCACAGATTAGTTAAAGCAGTACAGCATCTGGGTGTTTTGTCAGATGGCTCACTAAACAAAATAGACAGATACTATGGATGTGCTCAAACCTCTGTCAGGTGCTTGTTCAGACAACGTCCTAAGGAAATGTGTACCATGTAACCTGCAACTCTGCAGCTAGGCTTTAGCATTTTTAAGGTTCTACAGTCCCATACTTTTCTCTAGTCAGAAAATGTTTATTGCTATACATTCCATGAAGTGTCACACATTATGTTATTTTAAAATGACCTTTAACTTTATGCTAAGGTCATTTTGGGCTTTTACATAAAATTAAATATTTTTGTAATAAATTCAAAGGCATTTTAATAAATGCAACTTTTCTGTTTTTAGTTTAGTAATTAGCTTTCAGAATGCACACATATCTATCTAGTTTCTACAGTTACCATCCAAATTTGGATAATTTAGCTTCTTCACAGCTATAATACTTCATTAGTATGTTTCTGTTTGACACCCTAAGGTCTTACAATAGCTGTCTTCCTTTTCGAAGCAATCTAACAATCCATGGCAGGAAGTATGTGAAAAGTTGAGGTGTGAGAAACAAAATAACATAAAGAATATTTGTTTAGGGTGCAATGGAGTGAAAATTTTAACTGTCTGTCACTTATTATTGATATTTATATAGTTATGTTCATATTTTCATAACTTTGTGATACACATAAAGTAGAAGGAGGTAATATACATGCTCTTGCTGACATTAATGCAAAAATCACTGAAGGAGACAAAACATTCACTGCTAGTCTCCCTATAGAATGCAGTTCACTAGAGGCGTTAGTAGTTTTTCATTCATTATGAAAAAAGAGAACTATTGAAATATCTATATTAGTAATGCATTTGCCAGAAACTAGTGACTTCCAGACTACTGCATAGTATTATCTGAACCCTTAAATGATGTTGGAGGAAACAGACACTGGTACTTATGCTGTATCTTGTACAACTTGAGAGATAAAGAGTGTTAGGGCTAATTAAACACATGGGCATATTTTTTCATATATCTGTATCTTTATGTATGGATAGATAACCATCCTTCTGAACATCTCCTATCCATCTCCATTAATTCAGACTCACCATTCATACAGAAATTTTTTTTACTGTTGTATAATATTTGGAAATACTGTGTTTTATTGGTGTATAATGTTGAACGTATCATGCTGATAGCAGTTTTTATTATAGTATGTCTCTTGTAGTAATTTTGTGATGTATAATATTTGTAAAATGCTTTGTGATGTAACCTAGAGGTTTTCCCTCGGGGCTCCATTGGAAGCGGGTACCCTGTGGGCCCAGTTAGGCTTTCCCAGTAAACTGTGTCAATAAATGAATAAATAAATAATGTTTTAAAATATAGGCACCCAGAAAAGAATGATTAGCCACCATATGAAAGCTCAAGTCTGGCCAAACAACAGTGTTGTTGAGACTGTATGCATAGGTTGTATAGTTTCCGGATATGAAAAGCTGTGAAAATTCAGAGAAAAATATAGGTCTGGATTTTTACAATATTCATGTAAAGACTTTTAATGTGTCAACTATTATCATTGTTAATTTTTCAGGAAACGTTCTGAAATCTATGGCTGAGTATAGGCTGCAAGAGATGTAACATTCCTCACTTAAAGTGATTTGTCACTATTCTTATCTTCAAGGTTGTTTTATTGTAATGCCTCACTGTGTGACTTCACCATAATTGTTTCATTTTTGCAAACATTTTCCATTTTCTTCTGTTATTTTTCATCATGTGAGGCTTCGCCTACGTGTAATTCTTTCTGGAATGCCTCCTGCCCATGATGTCTTGTAAAGGATTCCACTAAAGCTGTCAGTTCAGTGCATGCAATCAACTGAGGACCTGGGTGTGGGTTTTTTTCTAGTGCTAGCAGTAATGTCCAAGTTGTTTGTTTAATTCTGATGTTGGAGTTCTGAATCCTTACAAGGATGACCTTTATCTGAATTCAGCAGGAAGTTCAGATAACAGCAATGCTGCTGATGATGAGTCTGTGCGGTCTCTTCCATACCAGAGTGAAAGGATCACAGGTTCATAGGTATATACTAGGCTAATAACCACCAGGGCCTTTATCCAATTTTGTCTCTGTGTACCATGAGTGTTAATTAGGAGGAGATATGTATGTTAGGAAGTTTCTAGAAGTAATGTGGGGGTATGTTAGTTTGGGTATTATTGTCTGCTTCCATCTGTCTGAGACATGGAGGCCAGACCCATGGTTAATTTCCAATTTCCCATCCATTGATCATGGTTACACTTAAATAGGGTTAAGGATGGGCTCTGCTTCACATGGATGCAGACACTGTTCTAGAGCATGGGTATCCTCTGAGACACATGTCTGTCTTGTCAACATGTCTTATTTATGTCGCAAGCAAAATTTAAATCCTTACAGCTAGTCAAGTGGTTCTAATGCTGTTTGTTTTGCGGATGTGATAAAGGTCCATCAGAGCTGGATCAGAGGATGCCTTGTATGCCAGGCATACATTGCCTCTCAGCAAACTGTAGGAGACAGAGTATATAGAGATAGGAGTTTAAGGCAGTCAGTACAGAACAATGTTTTTATTCCCCGGATTCTCCTGGTAAGGAACATTTGTGGGCATTCTAACTGTTGCATATGTCTGATTAGGTACATACAGAAGGGGGCATTATACTCAATGGTAGGTTTGATATGGGCTGAATAAAGTGGCACTATGACTTCCTTGGACTTGGATGCCATGCCCTTACTTATACCTTGGGCAACATAGAATGATTTTCTTAGTACCTTGGTCATGTTGGTCAAAGGTCAGGTTGCAGTCTACATATGTTTACAGATCCCTAACTACCTGGTCAACTCTTAGGGGTGTCTTATTGACTGAGTAATTAGACTGGGTGGCAGTTTTCCCAAAAAGCACTATAATACATTTCATGGTATTGGGTTTTAGTCTGTAACTTTGGCACCAGTCATTTATGTGGGTTAGTCATGTTTGTGTCATGAGGGGAATCTATGATAGCTCCTAATTTGCAGTCATCTCTAACCTTCATCAGCCAAAGGCCCTTGACATTAGCCTTTACCTCCAAGAATGAAATATGAAATAGGAGCGGTCCCAGCATGGAGCTTTGAGGTACACCACTGGTGACCACTGTCTTAGTAGAAGTGGTCTCACCAGTCTTGACTTCCTAGGTCTTGTCTTTGAGCCAGCTGACAATCCAACAAGTTATTTTGGGGTTTATTCCCAGTTCAGTTAGCTGGTCAACTATACCCAAGTGGGTTATTGCTTCAAACACCTTAGCCAGGTCAAGGTAGGTGATATGCTCTGTTTTCCCCTCATCCATTGTCTTGATGACCTTCTCAAAGAAGTCCACTGGATTTAATGGGCATGACTTTCCCTTGACAAAGCCAGACTGGGTCAGGGTCAGTGTCTGGGGGTTACCTTTATCTTTGTTGACCATTTCCATGATAATACATTCATTTTCTTTGCATATTGATACTAGTCAGACTGATAGGTCTGTAGTTTCTGAGGTCAGTTGATGGTCCACCCTTGTGAAGTGGGATAACCACTGCAGTCCTTCATTCTTGTGGCAAAAAACTGTTTTGAAGCTATAGTTGAAAAGTGACTCAACTGGTCCTGATAGGTCATTTTTCAAGCTTTTTAGGCGGCATCCAGGGATGTTGTCAGGGCCTACTAAGGCTGTGTTTTTGGCCTTGGCATGTGCCACCAGGACTAACTCCCTGTCAGTAGTTTGGTGGGGGGAGGTTATGCTAGTAGATAATTCATGAGAGGAGGCAAGGGGGAGTGGGGTGAAGTTTGAGATGAATTTATCAGCCAGCAAATTTGCTACATCATTCTGCTTAGTGAAGATGGCACCAGTGACCACCAGTTTGGGACACTGATGCCTTTGAAGTTTCAGACGTAGTTGTAGAAGGCCCTGTGGTTTTCTTTAACCTCTGAGACTATCTTGACCTCATAATTGACCTTGTTGGACTTAATTAGCCCACATTATTTTCTGTTTAGTGTACGTAGAGAACTCCTATCATTATGGTACATACTCTTCCTGATTTTAGCCATGAATTGTTTTCCCTTTTTTATATACCCTGTTAAGGTTAAGATGTTTTTAGAATTTATTTTGTGCTTACTTCTAGTAGGTACAGCAGCCTGTATACAGCCATTTACATGGTTACATAAGGCCTCTGTGAAGAATTCTCCATAGGTAGCTGTGAACCTGAGTATTGGGCAGGGCATTGACATTTGACAAATTATCACTTAATAGGATGTAGTTTGCTTTGGAATAGTTCCTAACTATTACAGCATTTGTTGGGGTTACCAAGTTGATTTTTATTTTGAAGGAGACAGCTTTGTGGTCCAACCATACTAGTGAGGACATGAATCTGGGAGGTGAGGATGTAGTGATCTCCCATAATAGTGAGCGCAAAGTCCAGTATGTTTGAACCATTGGTGGGTGTGCACACTATCATGTCAAGGGTATTTGTGTTAATAAAGTACATGAGAACCATTGTGCCTGTGAGTATGAGTCAGCGTCTCCCATGACTGGGGTATTTGATTTAATAGCGAATGTCTCCAGTGGGTTTAAATATAAACTATAGGATTCTAGGGACATAGTGGGTGACCTATAGCTTTATAAGATATGGTATGGGACCTTGTCTATGGTGTTTTGCATGTAGATAAATTCCAGGGCATCATCCTGTTTAGCCAACCTAGCATTATGCTTGTTACTAATATAGACTAAGACCTCTCCCATTTTTGCCCCTATCTGTACAGCTGCTGGTCTAAATGTGTGGAAGGCACTTAAGGCTTTCATTGCTGGAGTATTTTATGTGAATTTAAACCATGTCTCAGTAACAACACAGATGTATGTATTCTGCAGAGTAAGGAGAGCTTGTAGGGTGTGGAATGTGCTGTTTAGGCTCCTAGCATTGAGCAGTAATACCTTTAGGTTTCTTTATGTTTTATTTGCTAGGTCTGTAGGTTTATTAATTTGACATTGCCTAAAAAAAGGCTCTAAGGGGTTGAATAAAGTTTTAGCCAACATTCAAAAGCCTAAGCAAGACAGGTGCTGACCATCCATTGAAAAGCAACATGGTTTATTAACCATGTCCTCCCATGCTTACAAATATTGAATCCCCCTGAAAACACACCCAAAACTAAGCTACTCCTTGGTGAAGGCAGCACGCTGATCAATGCAAGACACATAGCTGCCTGAGACACACAGTCAGAGCGATGAACAGTGCCTCTCTTCATATAGTCCAGGGAAGTACATCTCAGGTCATTAACACTCACATGGATTATGATAGAATCGTACTGGTACCTGTGGTGTAGTGATTTGAGTGCATGCGCAACGTGTCAGATACTGACTCTAAATAACCATTATCTTCTCCTTGTTCAATATGGTTATGGGTTTGCTAGGATAAAATGATTTTTTTTGCTGCCGATTACTAAATTTTATATATATGTATATGTATTTGTGTATATATATATATATATATATATATATATATATATATATATATATATATAAATAAGTCTAGGACGTTTGCTCGAATGAGCAAATGTCCGAAACTCAAACAGCCGAGCATACTTACGCGAAAGTGCTTTTCACCGAAGAAGCACTTTCGCATAAGTATGCCTGTTGCCAAGGCCATACTACGGTGCGGATAAGGGAAAATTCCTTTTTCCCCACTGTAGTGCGGTCATGGAGGGAGAATATTAAAGTAGGGGTGGTTTGGGGGGCACAGGGGGGGGGTGAAGCCCCCCTGCTAAAACGATAATGTAGTGTTTTTTTTTTTTTTTTAGTAACACGCTTTAACGAAAGCACATTTTTGATAAAAGCGCTTTCGTTAAAGTGTGTTCGCTGGTTATGGATTCGGACGTTTGCTCATTTGAGCAAATGTCCTAGATCCATATATATATATATATATATATATATATATATATATTTTTTTTTTTTTTTTAATTAAATTGGTGACTGTTGCTTTCATTTTGTGGTCATATATACTGTTGTTATCATTGTTGGTTCACAGTGGTGCAGTGCTGTTTTGTTAATGTTTTGCGTGGAAGTTATATTTGCATAGGTGAAATTATTTTGTTTAGTATGCAAGGGAAGAAGTTAGCATTTGATAATTAGTTACAAATACAAAATTAGGAATGAGCATTTAATGTGTAAGTGGAAGTAAAAGATCCAACAGCACCTATCAAAAAGAGTAACAGAAGTTCACACATTGTTACACACACATGCAGACACATACACACACACACACACACACACACACACACACACACACACACACACACACACACACACAAAGCTGCTTTGGGGCAATGGACTGATATTTGGTGCATTATTTAAACTTTTCTGTAAGGAATCTGAACTGTTTCTTTTTTCTGAAGAAAGTGTAGTACATAATTGTTGGACGGTTGTGTACTGCTGTTTATAAGCTAACAAATGCTTATTCCTGAAATTACCTAGAAGGTGATAGAAGGTGGAATGATGATAGCAGTGGGAGTAGATCATGGACATGGATTGTGATGTACACATGGGACCATACCGCTCAACCTCTTACCACAGGAAATGTGGACATAGTCTAACACAATGGGGAGACAAATGTCCAAAGATAGAGACAGATTTTAAATATTAGCCTTATAAACTTAGAAAGTACCAAGTTGTAAGTGTATATATATGACCAAATATCCAAAAATATATGCCAAATATACTCTAAAAAGGACCATAGCTCACTGCAAATGCTTACTTTCAAAAAATCACTTTTAATAGAAAACAAATAAAAACGAACCCCTGAGGGTTAAAACTATTTTACACACAGGTTAAGCACTTTCATCTGCTAACTGCAGACTTCATCAGAATAGTGAAATGTGCATTGCTCCCCCTATATAATGCATTTTTAAAAAAATCAAGATCCAGTGGGAATGCTCAATCAATTAACCTTCTCATGAATAAAACATAACCTTATGAATATTCATTAATTCTGCTCATTCAACCTGCACAGTTTTGTATTACACCTTGTTGCCATACAGTTTCTGAGTATACCTATAAAACAATCACATGTGCTTATGTATATCACATTTAGGTATAAAACACATTATATAACATATAAATGTGTTAAATTATTCTTTGGTAAAAGTATGTGCTTCTTTGAAGCACAATATTGATAATTAGTTCAGTTACTAACCGAATGCATTTCTGCAAATTACAAAACGGAGGCATGACAGTTCCAAAGAAAGCATGTATTCAATGTAGTAGGCATTCCAATGGCCAAATATATGGCCATTTGCATAGTAAATAGTTGCAAAATTATAAAAAATAACTTTTTTTTTTGGCCGATTTTGGCCATTTAAGCATAGTGCAGAAGTGCACAAACAGGATTGTCCCGAAAAAAAAAAGCTGGAAATAAGCTTTTAAACCTAAATCAGCATACTGCCATAATAGTCAATGGCATGCAGAAGACAACAATACCATTGAATAGTGGCTGCTAAGGGGAAGGCTGAGTGTCACTCTTGTAACCATGCATTGGCAGTCAGTTTTATGCAAATGAGGGGACTGATACAGAATCACAGATTTCCCGTGAGTGTTAGCTAGCACCCAATTGTGTAAGTGCAGCAACACCATGGTGTTAGCCTAACAGGTAGATGACCTCATAAGGGGGAGTGTCATGCATGCTCTAAGCTTATTGGAGCTCTGTGGCCCATGTTTTCCCTTAGCTAAGCACAGCTAAGGAAGGGAGTATGTCTGAAGCTGCCTAGCAGTCCTTGCATTGCCAAAACGGTGTGTGCACCGCACCGGGTTTTAAACAAACAAAAAAAATAACAGGACATAGCAGCTCTGCTCACATCTGAGCACTTGGTATGTGCCGTGTGCCTCGGGCTTAAACAGGAAGGCAGTGGGAAGGAAAAATAGCAGTAGGAAGGCAATCAAGGAGAACTAGCATAGCTGGCAGGTGAAATGTATCAGAATCAGCCAAATACACAGGAAGCAGCCTAACCCAGCACACTATTATAAAGTATGAAAACACCTTTCAATCTGTTTTTTCCCACAAACTCTACACCACCGGTGTACACAGATGGGGAAATTTTACCAGGCAAAAATAACAAAATGATAGGGGCTGCTGTCATTCTCATACATCAATATGTGGAAGAGGCTGAGGGTGGTAAGGATGACAATGCTGATGACCAACCCACAGTGAGGAGAAGGAGAAAAGTGTACAGACCCAGGGTAACTTACCAGGGGCTACATGGGCTGGAGATAGTTGAGTGCTATAGGGTGGACAGGGACATCCTACAGCAAATTGTTGAGCTGTGCCAGCCACACGTCACACACAAAACCAACTGAGGAGAACCCATTCCAGTGGATACCAAAGTATGTGTAAGTTTAACAATACTAGCCACAGATACCTTCCAAAGGCCAACTGGGGATATCATGGGGATCTCACAGGCATCAGCATCCAGCGTACTCCACCAGTTCCTGGATGCCATGCCAGCACATGTCAGTGAGCACATATATTTCCTTAACACCCGTGAGGCATTGACCAGCAATATGCATCTCTTCCGCCAAAGAGCAGAATACCCTGAGGTACTGGGTGCTATAGACTGCATGCACATACACATCAAAGCACCACCTGGTGAGTGGGGTAGGGTCTACATAAACTGCAAGGGCTTCCCCTCCATCAACTGCTGCGATGCCCAGAGCATTATAATGAATGTTTGTGCTGGCAGCCCTGGAAGCTGTCATGACTCCCATATCTGGCATATAACGCAGTTGTACCAGAGATTTGCCAGTGGGGACATCCCATATGACCACCTAGTGGGGGATGCTGGTTACGCACTGGAGCCGTGGCTGATGACACCCATCAGAAATGCATACACATCCAAACAAGAACTCCATAATGAGGCATACGTACAAATGAGAATCATAATAGAGCATGTGTTTGGGATGCTCAAGTCATGGTTCCGGTGCCTGGACATATCCGGTGGAGCCTTGCAATACTCTCCAGCTACATGTACACACATTTTCATTGTATGTACCATGCTACACAGTATGATCCTGTGGAAACAGCACTAGGCAGGGCCACACAGACCCCCACCATTGCCAAGGCCAGCACAGGCACAGAGTGACTCAGAGGAGGAACAAACTGAGCCTGCCCATGTAGGCAGAAGGAGGCAAACCCAGTATGCCAAGGTTTTGGCAAAGAGGCAATGCATAACACATACACTGACATGGTAGGAACCCAGGGAATGACACCTCTCTCTGACTTGCACATACAGTAAAAGGGATGCCAAACATGACACTACCTGTGCTTTACCATGTATAGGGAGTGTACTATGTGCATCCGACATAGTCAGCCTTCAGCACCATCCTAAATACTGGCACAGCCACAAGTAACTTACTCTTCCTATCAACTGCTGAATGGAGTAGTATGTTCTGCTAGTTGTAGCTATGATATGGATGTGAGCATGCAAGGGAATCGGGTGGCTGAATGGGATGGCAGCAGATTATGGACACCTATATGGGCAGTATGGAATCCATAAAAAATACTGGTGTCAACAAAGTAGGCAGTACTAGACAAGGTGACAAATCCCACTGCAGTATATGTGGTGGCCCAAATGTGTGTCCATTGGACACACATATGCATGTCAGTGAGGTTCACATACCCAACAACAGCCTCAGCTAGCAGGACAGGTGTAGATGACCATAAAGAAAGGCTGTGCTAAGGCCTCCAATTAATGGCAATGGATAACAGCCTACAACATGTCAGGAAGTTGTATGTTAGTTCTGCAGGGTATGAAGTCTGAAACTGAAATGTATGTCAATAATACCTAAGATCTGTACTCTACTGATATGTCTCTAGTCTGCATGATAGGTCAGAATACAAAATGAAATGGAAGCCAACAGAGTACCTGAAATACCAGTACAGTCATAGCAAATGTTTACAGTTGTCAGGTGTGCCCCCCCCCCAATCCTATGTAGGAATGAAGTAACATGTACGAGTGGGGTTAATAACAGTGGAGCACAGATTACCCGACCTGGCCCAATTTACAGGATAGATTGTTGCATGTGTACAATATGCAGGGCTCTGTGTATTAGGTTGTTGTGTGTTGTACATTGTGTGGAAGTAGTCAGCATGTAGGCATGGAGGGTTGTTTCTCAGTGGCATATGGCCACTACTGTTGATGACAGGGCCATGTTCTGACAATTGCAGTGCCAACCACAATGCATCCCAGCAAGACCCAATTCAGCAGTCATCCATACCCATTGTTCAGATGTCAATATCTGGACATGCCATGAATGTGGGCCCAAACATACACACAGTACACAGGTGGAAGTACCCTAGACAGAGTACATAAAATATAACTGTCAACTGCACACACCTTTGGAATTGTACATACAGGTTAGCAGCAAATTAGTTGTCTGTGTAGTATGGAATACTGATGTATTCTGGCCAATCACTCGCAGACCACAAAAGGCACAGTTATGAAGTAATGAGAAAATGCCTATGTCCCCACACAAGGCAGCATAAGGGGAATGTCCCAGGTATATCTGTGAGTCAGCTGCAAAAAGCCTTCATATCACAGATGCACTCAGCTCACCCCACCATCATCCACAGGTTTATCACAGGTCATATCCCTGCTGTTGGGAATGAGTACAGCATGACCCCCACTTCTGTATGGGAATACCCACAGAATGCAGCATGCTGAAGAAGTGTTCTATGCAGGTATGTCCCTCCCTAGCTGCAAGCAGCACCCTGCCAACATCCAGACCAATGGATTAATATGGACAGGAACTATTGCCATTAACAGCTCCCACACTTACCCTGTCACCCGAGGGGAATCCAGTGGCTCGCAACCTGGGACTGTAGGAGTGACAGAATGCACTGGCCTGCTACAGATGGCCTGCATCACTACCAAATGCCCCACAGTCCTCTGTCAAAGGCCTATGCCTCACCCGTACTGCCAATGTATATTATTTCATGGGGTCCCAAATAACAACATAACACAGTCCACAGAGCAGAAATGCAAGGCCATGTTGACAAATTCTAGTAGCATGCCCACCATGCCCTACTGCATGAAATGTGGACCAACCCCTAAATAACACTAGGATGAATGGACAACTATATGGATACTTCGCAGATATCACTCACATAATGTTAGGAAGAGGATAGAATAACAGAGTGGGGGTTGTAGAAGCAAGGATGCCATGGAGTGCATGAAGTCTGAAACTCTGACTTGTACCCATACTACCTCTGCCTGCAAACCCAGTAATAGGTGGCTTCAAACCCGCTCGTAAACCACAATGTGAAGGGGAACTGACCAGATATATGAGCCCTGCCTATGGATAACCTGGGTGAATCTGTACAGCTGAGAGGTATGGCCACAGCTGGATATGGCCATTCTGTTATATCGATAGATGTACAAGCAGGGGATCCTCAGCCACCACAGTACCAAGGTGCTGGATCATTTACACAGATCCATCAGCAAGTGTCTGCAGCTACCCCTCCAGAATGGCATGAGTGTGCAAGAATATGTAGGCTGCAGACCACAATACTCGATACAGCTTCATTCATCTTGTATTTCCCTGGAAATAACTGTGAGCAAATAAGTATATCTGTCAGTAGCTGATGACATAATACATCACAGTGTAAAACAGTACATGTCTGAATATCTCTGCTAACACCAACCATGTAATACAAGCAGCACACACAGCAATAGTTACAGTATTTCACTACCTGTTGCCCATTGTGACTCCATATTGTCAACCTATCTACAGATATCCTGCAGAAAGAGGTTGCTAGCTGTAGGTGTAGAACACAAAATCCTGCACTGGAGTACAACCTACCTGGAATGGATTCACACACTCAGTACAGAAAGTTATACTAGGTATGCTCCTACACTTAGAGAAATGGAGCCCATGTCTGACAACAACAGTGGACTGTACATATCTGTCAGTCACAGATGGCTGTGCACACACACCACATTGCACACCATTCATGCTTTGCACACACATTGGATAGGAATACTCACACATATCCAAGGCCAACACACTATAATAGGTCAAACATACACACACACAGATGTGAAGAAGAGAGAGGCAGACAGTGACAAAGAGATTGCCATCATGAGTCCTGTCCCACCCACTACACATCCAATTGGCCAATGTCACATGACGTGCCAATGTCAATCACTGAAGACATTTGCTTTTGGTAGCCCTCAGCCCTATAGTGTCTGTGGTGCTTGTGATAACTATGTAACATGATAGTACAAATTAGTATTCATCTAGCATTTGTATACCTAGTCCTGTCAAATGTAAAGTTGTGTGTGACTGAGTGTTGTGTGTGTGTTCCCAAAGGAATGATTTATGGTCCATTCACACACACTGCACTTCCCATAGCCCATGTTAGTACTCATGCTGATGTCAGTAACCTTGAAATAACCCTCTGGCCAATTCTCAGCCCCATAATCAATGTGGCATGTGCGATAACTGTGTAATGCTATAGTGTAACATACTAGTTTGGAAGGAATTCTAATCCCAGACATGGCAACTGTGAATCTCTGTGTGTGTCTGTCATCAGTGTCCTGTGTGGAGGTTGCTGTGATTGTGTAATGACAGGATGCATTGTGGGGTGGGTTTTGCTAACTTATTGTATTGAGGACATACTATATGTCACAATGACCACCTTACAAGGACAACAGATGTCAAACACCAGAGTGGCTGGTATAGACAATCCATAGCCCTACATGTGAGATTATGTATCGGTGAATAATATAGACAATGAATATGTGTGTGGGACATGTGCACAACCCAGACACTGTCCATGTTATTGAATATAGCTCACATACATGGGAAGCAGTGCACATCACTGGCCACCCACATTAGTAACTCAGATGAGTGGATGGTGAATACAATACCCATCTGTGGGGACCACTCCAGGGACTACACCCCTGAGCCACACTGGAGACCATTGACATGTGGCCTGATGCCAAGATATTCCCTTTCCCTAGCCTTGTACAGCCGTCAGGCCCATCTACCTACTACACACTACCGAAGCAATGAACCTATGCATCTCAGTACTGGCAAATGAGTGAGTGTGTGTGTGTGTGTGTGTGTGTGTGTGTGTGTGTGTGTGTGTGTGTGTGTGTGTGTGTGTGTGTGTGTGTGTGTGTGTGTGTGTTTGTGGAGATTAATGATTTTGAAGCCATTCACAATCTTTACACCTCCCATTGGCATACGTTAGCATGCCTGCTGATGTCATTCACCTTGACATAACCCTTTGGCCATATATCAGCCATATAAGTTCTGTGGTGCTTGTGATAACTGCATAATACTGTAGTATAACAAACTAGTTAGGTAGGGGTTCTAATCTTGATCCTGCCAACTGTGATGATGTGTGTGTTTTCTGAACAGTGTGTGTCTCCATTGACACCTACTTTTATGGACATTCACATGTACTACATTTCCCTTATCCCATCTTTAGCACTGTTGCTGATGTCACTCACCTTCAAAGATACCTTTGCATAGCTCTCCAACATGTAAGCTCCATGGTGCATGCAAAAACTGCATAACACTGTAATTGCAATACATAGTCAGGTATAGGTTTGAAGCTCAGTACTGGTAAGTATGTGTTTGTGAATGTGTCATCAGTATTCTGTGTGGGTTTTGGGGTGAGTGTGTACTGAAAGGATCCATAGCAGTGTGGGTTTTGCTACATTATTATATTGAGGATCTATATGTCCCATTGTCCACATTACAAGGCCAACAGTTTTCAAACACTGTAGAGGTTGTTGTAGACAATACTCAGGCATAAATGTGTACAGCCATGTGCAATTACTATGTGACAGTATGGATTAGTAAACAATATGGGCAACTGTTATCATACCCTGATACCACTCACCATCCATGGATCATACACAAACACACTTGGCTCTTGCTCTCTTACACCCTTCCTTTCTTACTTTATCTCTGTCTGTCTGTCTCTGTCTGTCTCTCTGTCTCTCTGTCTCTCTCTCTCTCTCTCTCTCTCCATCTGGTGGATGTGGAAAAGTACATGTTTTGCACAGGCAGCAGGTTGAGTTTTGTAAGGAATGCTCATGATCAGCTGAGGGCCTGTGCATGAATTGCAGTCCCCCACTTGCTAATTGCATGTGGAACAGCTGTGATATCATTCTTATAGCCAATTGCATGGAAATACACTCCTATAACTAAGCACTTCATCTGGGTGTTGGCCCTTTTCCTTCACTGTGAGCAGGACCTCATGTGGGTGTTTGACAAACAGCATGACAGAGGGTAGTTGGAAATACCTCTTAGAACATACAGTGTGAAGACAGGCCAACAAACACGAGCGGGATGTTCCAGACATGGAGACAGAATGTAAATATTGCTGTTCTACATTTGAAGTAATGTTGGTTTAACAGGGTTTGTGTGGATATGGGTGTTCTACATGATTTAAAGTCTGGCATGACAGTATTATGTGGTTAAAGAAATTCTCACCTGTAGTGCTATCTGCAGAATGTCCAGAGTCTAGAGTCTTACATGTGTTGTGTTGCACACACATTTCCTATCTTTAGATATGCAGTAGCATACTCTGATGATTGCAGTCAATATATGGTAACATCCATGTGAGTTACTGACTTCATATCCCTCAGAAGAGATATGTCACAACAAAACCTATTACACCAGGAACTTTCTTAGATTATCACAGCAATACGTCAATAGTTTGTGTCTCTGTCCCCCAAGTCTGTCACCCTTTGTCCATATGTCATGCAGTAAGAGGTGTATATGTACAGTACATCATTATTTACTGACAGCATACCTGATAAGCTAGTGAGATATCAGAGTGCTAGACATGTTATGCATAGTAGGCCTCATATGTGAGGACAAAACCTGGACATTCTGTTGTAGTGTGTACAGTAGTGAGGTCTGTGTACTTATGGTGATTGTTGACATGTGTATTGTGAATATGTTACTTGGCCTGTGTACAGACTGTGGCAAATATCATTGTTCTTGGTCCTGTTCTATCTGATGTTGAATGCTGCTCCAGTTTATGGTACCCTATCAGCATACTTGTTTGTAGGGCCAGACTGACACATATCCCATACCACAGTCAGGCATCAGACTACACTGTGTATTGGCCCAGTATATGTAGGGTTACTGTGTGAGTGACTCATATCAGTGGTGTTGTTCACACAGTACATATACTGTAATATTACTTAGGCTTACCATAATGTGACTGTGTTCAGATTGGTTGTTTGTATGCACTTTCACAATGGTGTCTGTTACTCTGTGCTGTTACATGCCTGCAGTGCCTGCTATATTTGCATGTACATGTTTATTCCCCCATAGGAAACTTCGGTTTGTGTTGTGGCAGTCTGCCTGTAGTTTGCACAGTGCTTTGTGACATGTCTAGCAGCTCAGTGTATTTAAATAGTGTGATTTTATGTCCAAATATTTGTCAGATGAACAGTTGCTTTGCCACCATAACTCTTGTGTATGTCTGAAAAAGCAGTGGGATGGTGTAAAGATGTATATCAAGTAGTGTGAAGTATGTGGGCTTGAGACCTCTGCTCCTCCAGTTAATATGTGTTAAGACAGACAGGAGTGTGTGAATGCATCAATAGTGTGAGCTTATCTATTCCACTATTTTTGTGATATCCCCATTTACATGGCTGTAAACATCGACTTTGTGCAGCTTGGTCCACACATCTTGCATTAAGGAGTTCTGTGTATACCTCTGCACTGACCAGATTGTGTCAGACTGTCCATGTTTATTGGTCATATCTCTGCTATATTCCACAAGATCATTACTGTGATTTGTGAGGTACTTCACTATGATGATCTTATGATGTCTGTTAGTAACTGATGGCGTACATGTCAGTGTCAGAAGTGACTACTCACACATGTCTGTTAACACAACCCCTGTTACTGTAGCAACATTCCACATTTATACCTGCAATACTTACATGATCCCCTTCCACTAAGAGGTTGCGACTATTGGTGCTGAAGTATGACTCCAGTACAATGTTATGGGCATATGTTATAGATATATATATATATATATATATATATATATATATATATATATATATATATATATATATATATATATATATATATATATATATATATATATATATATATATTTAATTTCTTAGTAGGCAGAATGAGGACTGTTGGATACAGAGTGGTTAAGGCAGTTTTGAGCAGCTTTAAGCAGGTTTGTGTGGGTTTGCGTGAAGATAAGCACTGCTAACATACGTTAAATGAATAGGCGCTTACACCGTGTAGGCTTTGCTTACCAGTGGGCAAATCAGCTTAGCATTTACATTTAAGCAATGGTTACACCTGTTAAGCATAGCTTAGCTTTAGTAACCAGTGATCATATTCTAGTCTGATAAAATAGCAGGGTAATGACATATTTAATAAGTGTATTTAATTGCATGTACATAACATGCTTCTATGTGCTGTCATTATAGTAGCAAGGGGTGTGAGTATGCTGTCTGGGACACCTGAGTATATATGGCTAGTACAACAATCTTTTCCTTTTGTATGTGTTTCATACATGGGTAGTATTCCAGGTTATATGCAGTCACACTTGCATGTATTGTATCATTACATTACTACTATTATCAGTGCTTTCCCAAGTAAGATGGGATGGTGTCCCCGGCTGTGTGCTACACGAGCTAAATGAGGAATTAAACCCGCACATAAGGCAGCTGTTTAATCTCAGCCTTACCACAGGATACGTGCCCAAGGAGTGGCGTACGGCAACTGTGGTCCCACTCCACAAAGGCGGCGCCTCTACAGACCCTGGTAATTACCGCCCCATAAGCTTAACAAGTCTAGTCTGCAAAGCTATGGAGAGGATCATAATGGAGCTCATAAACAAAGATATAGGGGACTTGCAGACATTGGACCCGACCCAGTTTGGCTTTGTCAAGGGAAGATCATGCCTTTGAACTTGGTCGACTTCTTCAAAACAGTCACCAAGGCCATTGAAGAGGAAAGGCAGTCCATACAGCCTACCTTGACCTTGCAAGGACACAATACCCCACTCGGGTATTGTAGAAAACTTACCAGCTTAAATGTAAACCCATATGTCACAAGATGGGTTGCAAACTGGCTTAAGGACAGAACCCACAGGGTTAGAGTTGCTGGCTATGTCAGACTCCAAGCCGGTCACAAGTGGTGTCCCACAGGGCTCGGTCCTTGGCCCCTATTGTTTGGCATCTACTTCTCAGAAGTACAGGCCAACATGGGAGGACTTTGGCTGACAAAGTTTGCAGACGACTGCAAACTGGGCCATAGTGGAAAGTGCATTGGACACGGATATCCTTCAGAAGGGACTCACGGAAACAGATAGCTGGTGCCAGAGCCATGGCCTGAAGTTAAACGCCAGAAAATGTATAGTCATACCCTTCGGGAAAACAAGGTAACCCCAAGCTACCATATAGGTGGCAATCCACTAAACACAGAAGAGGTTATCAGGGACCTGGGGACCCAGTTTGACAGTAGCCTTTCTTTTGACACTCACGCCTAAAGTGGTTAGAAAGACCTTCTACATTGCCCACCTGATCATGAAAGGGATTCACATCCAGATCTAGTGAGGTCATTGTTCCCCTGTACTCTTCACTTATCAGACCAATGATTGAGCACAATGCCCCATTCGGGATGTATCTCACCCGACATCTGCAGCAATTGGAGAGACCCAAAAGTTCCTCACCAAAAGGATAAAGGACTCCAAAATCTGTCATATGCTGCCAGATTGAAGAAACTCCAGCTCTATTCAGTCGCATACCGCCTGCTCAGAGGTGACATGTGCCTGACATACAAGGCCATGTCCAACCCGAATTAATGGACATGCTCCACCTCAAAAATCCAAATCCACCAAAACCACTAGAGCAAGCGACTTAAACCTTAGCACGGATATAAATAGGACGTGCTGGAGGGATAGATTTATCACTCAGAGACTCCCTATGCTGTGGAATAAAATCCCGGTCCATGTGAGGCAGAGCACCTCGCTGACTCTGTTCAAGAGAAATCTAGACCTGTGGATGGGAGATCATAGGTTTACCCCGGGAATCATCTCTGTGTCACTGCTGGACAGAGGCACAACAAACTAATGGGCACAGTATTTTTTCATATAAGGGGTGGCATAAGCCACAAAAATTTGGGCTAGGCTTATAAATGCCTTAGGGCAGATAGCCTAGTATAAACCTATGAACCTATGAACCTATAAGAGTAGATTGAATATTGTAGTACTGGAACCATACACCCCTGCATGCAAAGCTGGACTCTGAGTACTGGCTAACATGTTCTTGGTGTGTGAGCTGTACGTTATTAAGTACTTTCTACTGGATATTGATGTGATATGTGGATATTAACTGTAGACTACTATGTGTATATGACATGTCATTGAAGGCTGCTGTCATGTAGTAATGGCATACCTATCATTGTCAGACGTATCTCTGTCAAAACATTAATCCTAATGCATAACCTGTTGGCTAGCTGATTTCTCCCTGTCCTCTGTACAGATGTGCAGATGTTAGGTATCCCTCTGGGCTGCTCACAGGCAATCTATGCTTGAATGACACTGACATGGCTGCCCAGCTGTGTTATGAATACCACAGCTAGGAAACCCCACCCTGTATGCACCACATACCATGGATACCTCAACTAGACAACCATAGTCAACAGAACATGCTTGCATACAGGTCAACAACCCAGACACTGGCCATGTTATGTAATATATGTTGCATACATGTCAACTGGAGCACCTCACTGGCCCTCTGCAAGAGACAACCAGATGATTGGATGTTGCATTTAACTGTTATCCTGAGGATCACTCACGTGGGATCAGTTGATAGATGGCCTGCTGACAAATGTCAGGTGGCATGATACCACTGTACTCACATTCCCTACTCTTCTCATCTCTCCATGGACAATATCCTGGTACACACCTAGGAACACCTGCACCTATGGACCCCAGTACTGACAAATTTGCTAGTGTGTATTGCTGAGAATAACAGTGCCTGTGTGTTTTTAAACCTGCAGTTGATAATACTCTGAGGACCTTCTCACACACTACACCCCCCATTGCCATAGTTAGAAATGGCTGCTGCTGTAATGCACATTAAATGTACCTTGTTACACTCTTCACCCAGTGGGCTACCTGGAGTTTGCAGTACCAGCACAACACTGTTGCAAAAGTGGCAAGATAGGCATGGGTTACCCTCTGAGTCCTGGCAAGTGTGTGTATGTGTGCAAGTGTGTATATTTGTAGGATGCAGCATTCTGAGGCCACATTCTCCAAATACAATACACCTGGCCATACAGTATAAGGCATAGTGATGTTACTGACATTAGTAGAGCCATGAAAAATCATCACCCTACTATACCTGTGGCTTGTGCAATAAAGGCATATCCCTGTAGTAGCACTGATGAGATAGACAAGGGGTTGTATTGCAGTCCTGGTCAATGTGTAATTGTGGGTATGTCAGAGTATTATCATGGGTTTCAGTGAGTAAAATATCCAATGTGTAATGTGGGTGCTGGGTATACTGTCTTTACACCATGGTACCCCCAGTACATGTCCCAAAGTCCATTATATGAGGACCACTGTCACCATAAACCATACAGGTAATTGAGTACACTATCCAGCCCAATGATGCATGTGCTGTGTGCAAATTATCAGTAACAGAATGGACTCACTGACAAGGTAGTTAGCACTGATAAACCCAGGTCTCTCAGATGTGTCTATGACTGTTACTTGTTTGTCAATGTATATATGACAGTATGACATACCATGTATTGTCCATTAACACCCAGTACATCCCCATTACCATACTGTACAAGGCCTGGAAATGTTCCTCACTTAACAAGAGACTCAGGCCACACCTCATCCTAAATGTTGTGTGGTGTGTGCAATTAAGGCCAAACACATTAGTAGCAATAAGTACCTAAGTAGGGGTTCTACTCTCAGTGTTGCCAAGTAATTATGTGTGTATGTGAAGGGATCTATTCAGTTTGCAGAATATATATGTCCCAGAAGGTCATCTGTCCAAGAACTGACTGGCAAATGCTAACATTTCAAATGAATCATGTCATGGAAATTCATTACATCCAAACTAGTAGTAGATGTGTAAATGCCCTCTTCCCCACTGTATAGCTGTACAGTGATACTGGAGTTGGTATTATTGTTGTGTCTATCCCCTCACTTAGTCTGCTGTAATAATGTACAGTGTATGTTAACAGCTTAAGTAGTCGTCACTCACACTATGTGCAGCTCAACACCACCCCACATCCTTCAAATTGTAGGGCTGTGCCACCCACACCAGCACACCTATGATTACCAATGCTGGGATTGCACTACATTTGGAAATGGGACATATACCCTTCCAGTACCATTGTCGATGACATTAAAGTAGCAGCCTGATTATTTACTGATGTGATGTTTTGCCTATTATGTCTTGGTGGAATTACATAGGCTAAAATGGGTTCACTGCAAAATTAAGTACATCCATGTGTACAGTATTCTCTGTGTATTGCATCAACACCAAAGCCTGTGTGTGTGTGTGTGTGTGTGTGTGTGTGTGTGTGTGTGTGTGTGTGTGTGTGTGTGTGTGTGTGTGTGTGTGTGTGTGTGAGTGTGTGTGAGTGTGTGTGTGTTATACACAAACATGTGTGTGCCACCCAGTACACTTAACATTCTCCACTGTAAAAGGGCTGCCGACATCAGCCACCATGAACTCACCTGTATAAACCCCTCAGACGTATCAGCCATGTGGCACATGCAGTAACTATTATACAGACCTGTTACTTGTGTTCAGCTGTACCCAAGATATGACACAGTCAATGTGTCACCACAGTGCCATACCCCTTGTAGAATACAACAGCACACCAACATCCTGCTGACACATGGACACCTACAACACAAACTGAATACATTATGGAGACCACTATCAGTCAGTGTTAATAACAGCTATAATGCATCATGGCTGGACAGCTACACATCCTGATAAGCAATAAATTTTCCTGCTGAAAATATGTTACACAGCATTACATTGCTACACCTTAGTGCTTTCACCCTGTACATCAGAACCATATTAGCCTGTCCTTGCATCGATGGTATGGATGACAGGAATGTGGCACAGGTATCATCATTTGCACAGGGTGTGTTGTGGGTTTGCCAGAGACCTAGGCTGAGCCATTTGGTTGACATCATGTGTATGTGTTATGGGGTTTTATTATAAATTGGGCTGTGCAAATGTGGTGTGTGTAGGTATGGAGGTGCGCTAGCTGTGTTGGTGATGTGTGTGTGTGTGTGTGTATGTATGCTTGCAGTACGGCCATGTGGCTGCCCTATACAGGGATTTGTTGGACAGCTGCAGACCATACAGGGCAGTGTGTGCAGTTCACTGTCTCCAGCCATGGACATGAGAACTGTGCCTGCCAAGGGTTCCACGGGCACTACCAGGTACAAGAACAGATATGCTACACTTCCCTGATGATGACAAATATCCTCTGAATCCGGGTCCCTGTTGAGACCAGCAAGGGCCACGTGCATGTGGCCTGCTGTGTTGTGGTGTAGACAGCACCCCCCTGCAGTGCTGGTGCTGGTTTTTGCATATCCACGTAGTCCTCCACCTGTTGGCATTGCTGACCTACGTCCATGTGGCTGTCACCCTACTCCCACCATATGCTCTAACACAGACATCGCACGGTCAAGGATTCCCACCATCTCACTTAACTGTCTATCCAGGACCTCTGCAAAATAACAGTGGGCACCTGTGAGATCACGGATGTTGTCAATAATAGCAGAATGAGTAGCACTCTGGAGCCTCAGACCCTGTCTGATATAACATTCCATACATGCCTGTGCCTCCATGACAGCCCAAAACATGCATCTGGTGACACCTGCAGTGGCACTTCTGCCATGGGCATGATGGCCAGCAGCCCTCCTATGAGCACCCCTGCCTATGTGGTACTTCATTGGTCATCCGGCTGTAGCTGCTGTGTACAGACCCACTTGCCATAGTGCCCACACTGTCCTGTCCCATGCCACCACCCACCAACTGTCCCACATCTATTACCACTGGTGATGGGGTATGTATAGGCAAAGTGACTATGCGGGGATGGGGTGGATAAAAGTGGGATGTCAAATGAACGCACAGCTTTAGCCCCTGACAACCCTGCCAGTACCTCACTATACCTATCATCATTGTCAGATTCTGTATGGACACTAACATCAGTTTGCCTGCAGGAAGGACCCTGACCCACCTTGCCACCTGTGAGGGGAAAACAGAAAACGTACTTTAAGACCTGTATGTCATTGCTTACCTCTACACACACACACACACACACACACACACACACACACACACACACACACACACACACACACACACACACACACTTACAGGTGAGGTGGCACAAAGATATTACACAGACCTCTCAATAACCAACTATCAACATGCATGACATATGGCACTCAACAGCATGCACTGCAGATATACTCAGTCCCTGTTACCAACATTATACATCTCTATGATGCATGAGTTGTGTTAGTAGGTGATGTCCCTTCTCCTGGAACACATTGCACCCATGTCCACAGTATTGCTGTGCACCTGTTCAGCACTGTGCACCATACCTCACAAGTGTACACACCATTGCTGAATGTGTATATGTGTGGCAGTTATGTTTGTTCTGTTGCTCACAGCCCCTATGTGTTTGTCTGACACATATCTGGGTTGATATGAGGACAGATGTCAATAGTGAATGCCTGACATCCGATTTGCAGATCTCATCATCAGCAGTGCATGTATGAGCAATAACATCCAATTATACTGACAACTTCCAAAGCTTACTGTGGCTATGAGGCATGTACACACCCTTATTGACATGTCACCCTCTTCCCTGATATGTCATGGGACCACAATACTGCATATGCTAATATTACACTCACCTGATATGTGATATATGACCTGTGCAAGCAAATGCAGTATCAAACAAATGTGGTAGTTGTGCAGATGTTGACTGGGATGCATACAATATGTGGGTTGCATAAGTGTGCACACCCTTAACATGATGGTTTGTTGCAGCACCTGTTAAGTGAACTACAGCAGTCACTATTCCTGGAAAGTGTGTACTAGCACTGCCCATCTTCACTTGCCATTATTTGGTCACTCCGCCCTACAAATGTCCCCCAACTCTGACAGATTGCAAGGTCAGCTCATGTGCACAGCCCTTGGAGGTCACACAGTGCCTTCACTATTGCTGTGGAGCTAGGGGGTTATGTCTGGCACAATGCATGACGTTGACTGTGTTCAGATACAGCCATTCTTAGCGAGCTTTGGATGTATGCTTCAGTTCACTATTGTGTTCCAGGATGACACCCCTCCCCATCCTCAACCTTTTTGCAGATGCTTTACAACTATGGGCCACACATGAGTGTCATTTTGCCCTGTCCCAAATTCAGAACACCATGTCTACCAGCCTAGTTCCTGCAAATAAATGGGAAACCTATAGGTGTACACTAGCACCAGCAAGGTACAGATGTGGATGGTGGTCCTGAGGTAGAGTGAGGTGTTACTTGTGCAGCACATGTAGCTTTATTAATACTGTCTGTAGGTTTCAGGCTTGGTCTTGGAACACATTTACACATTGCAACACATGCTTTTGGCAGACTTGATGTTATGCATATGCTACCTGTAGAGAGCTCTGGATGATGTCTCTTGTAGAACAGCTCTTCTATCTGATTACCCTATCCCATAGGCCACACTTATGCAGAGTCCAGATAATTGACACAGGTGCTGCACAGACAGTACTTGCTAGACATTCCTGCAAGTCTCTCAGTGTTACTGCATGTGTCTGGGCAGCCTCCATGACCAGTTTGCAACAAATGTTGTCATCTGTCTTGGATGGGCATCTGTTTATTTTCTGCACTAATGGTGTCCCATACTTCATCGTCACATAAATGCTTGTCTGCACTGTTTGCCATGGTATATGCAATGGTGAGGTAAGGCTATGTCTCCCACTCCTGAGTGCTACCTTTTGGATATGGGATCCATTCCATTGTTTGTAAGATGTGTGCAAGCAATGGCTGCCTCTGTTGTAGGTGAGTGGGCAAATGTCATGGACATACTTCTTGGACAGCAGACCATTACGTGCTGTGACACTGAGGACCCATACTTGATGGAAGGTGCATACTCAAGACGAGTGAATGCTGAAGTACCTCAAAAGCTGCTTTCACAATATGTTATTTGGGCTGTGTGCACACATATGCTTCCATTCTTTCTTAAGGTATGTATTCCCCATATTTATTGGCCTAATATAGGATTCCGTCTTACACATTCATTGCTCATGTTAGGATCACATTACAGGTTGTAGAAGTAATGGAATGTGGTAGTGTGATATGCCATTGTGTAGATCTGTAACAGTTGCCATTGTAATACTGGTATATACACTCACTGTTTTAGCCACTATATAAGGGTAATGTTTCAGACATGTCTCTACTGTCGGCCATTTGTCTCACCATTATGTTAATCTCTGTCTACACATCTTGCACTGACAGGTTGATAGTTATACTGCAGGACTCTTACATACCCTTCAGATATGCCACCATGGTGACCACTGTGATGCAGTGCAGTTAACAGCAACAATAAGTGAACATGTACAGCATGCATTATTGGTAGGTGGGTTAAATGTGTGCATGGCAAATGCCATGGCCATAACATGGCCGTTGTATTGGCAAACCTGAACAAAAGACCTGCATACTCACCAGCTACAGGCTGCTGCCCCAGAGGTATATCAGAGGTACCTACATATTTGCGTGAGAGATGTGATGTCAGTAGCCACACCTGTGGCATTAGTACAGGGGGGACCAGCATTTCAGTAAATCAACAGTACAAACCGAAAATACTACAGATTATGCACATCTGTTCATTACTATACTGCAGCGACTGACTATGTTATCTGACATATGCATGAAGATACTTTACAGATGAGGATGGATAAGCAACAGTGGTCTGCTAGTGTGCCCTGGGAACTTACCTGCATGCTCCTCGTCCATTGTGTGGGTAGCACCCACCTCCACAGTGCCATCTTCCGGTTCTTGACTTTGCTGGTGGGCGAGTGCCCCAATGCTGGTGAGGAGCTACTCCTCATATGTCAGTGGGGGCTGGATGGAGTGACCCCCACCTGTAGCTAGGTGGTCCCTACTAACTGCAGCAGCACTCTGACAGGTGTGGCGGATGACATCAGTGCAAAGATGTCGCACCTGCTCATAACTGCAGTTATGCAGGCTGACATTGTTTACCCTATGGATGAGCTCGTTCCACAGGGTAGTCCTCTCCTGCAGATCATGGACCATACGCCCAAAGCAGTTCCATGGTAATGCACCATGAAGTTGATGATGATTTTATTCTCTACTGGAGTTAACTCCGGCAGTCGCTCTCTTGACATGGTACCTGCAAGACATAAACAGGTAAAAAGGTCTGAGAAAAACCTCATACTGCAAGGATATAATAGTTGTTAATTGACATCTCTCTCTCCCCCCCGCCAAACTTCCATAATTAATCTGAAAGCACATCAATGGGTATGTTTACACCAAACCTACTGTTGGGACATATATCCTATTGTGCAACAAATACTGAAATGTGTTTCTATTCATGTTCCATGTTGAAACACTATCATCGATGGCCTGTTGCTAACAATGTAACCTGCATGCCATTGTACTGGCCACTGTGGTTCCATATATGCAAGTGTTCTGTTTGCTATGCAACTGTTCCAAATCTGGTGTTTTGGGTAACTGGGAATATGTATGCATACTGTTATAACTAATCCCTGATTGTGTTGAATTTTATTATTTACATATGTTCTAAAACTGCAAGGCAATTGCACATTTGGGAAGGCTGCTCCCAGCAGAACCACCTCTCCCACCACATCTGGCCATGGCACCAGACCACAGCACATCTGGGGCCCAACCTGGGACCTCGTCATCTGCTGGTCTTGCACTACCTTCAGGTGGAACCACCTCAGGGGATGGGGGCTGTCCCTCCCTGGGAGCATGCACAGACAGTATCCCGTAACCTGAAGTCAGGTCCAGGGTCTGGTGCTTAGGGAGCTCTGCAGAAAATTGTGGGATCTGCAACACCACCTTGAGGCCCTCATGACACATGTAGCTGTTCAGCCTGCCCCTCCTGCTCAGCCCCCAGCACAGCCACCTTCAGCGCCGTAAAGGTGCAGTGGTGACTGCCCATGGGTGGGGACCTCAGATCCCACTGATTCCATTTGGGGGCTCATGGACTTCCAATTTCCAAACACCCCTCCCTGTCCAAGGTGTCTACCCACCACATGTATCATATACGGCCCCAGTATTCTGTCTTGTCTGTCATGCCTTTCTTCTGAACCAACCTACCTCCCCATATACCTACTATCCTTCCCTAACATCCCACTCTCACCTTAACACAAAAACGGCAATCTGTTACCAACACAAATTTCACACCATACATAACTGTCCATTTTGCACCCACTTATAAATGTTTATGGGTGCCTTAATCACTCTGTATCCAACAACCCTTGTTCTGGCCAGCAGATACATTATCAGCCCTTGCAAGCATGTAACCCAGGACCCTGCACACCATAGCCACATCAATTTACCAGTAAGCCATCTGAGCTGCAGATATGTGTGATATGTTCTCAAACATATCATGCAGTACAGTCATTCAACAGTAGGGGAAATGTATATATACCAGGTGAGGCAGAATATATATATATATATATATATATATATATATATATATATATATATATATATATATATATATATACACACACACTTATATATCTATGTGTGTGTGTGTGTGTGTGTGTGTGTGTGTGTGTGTGTGTGTATATGTTTGTGTGTGTGTGTGTGTATATGTTTGTGTGTGTGTGTGTCTGTGTGTGTGTGTGTGTGTGTGTGTGTACACATCTGTGTATATATATGTATATATATATATATATATATATATATATATATATATATATATATATATATATATATATGGAGTGCCTTCAGACATCAAGTCCACACTTTGAACTTCCTTCCTTAACTGCTGCACTGTTCTGCCTTGCTACAACACAGAGCGTCACATGTGGATACAGCCTAACATTGGGGGGGGATATATAGGGACAGATCATAGATAGGCCTATTGCAAACCTATGACATTTGTGCATGATGCATTTCACATTAGCATGACTGTTCTGAAGGTGGAGGGGTCTGACATCCATGTGTCTATCATTACTTCATTACTTCCACCTTCAGCTATTTGCCAGACTAATATACATGTTTGGAGGAACAGAACAAACACTATGATGGCTTACATCTTGCCATTCTGTGTAGATCCGCACAGTTGACAGGTATGGCCCACTGCATACAGGGCCGGATGCTATTTCCAGAGCAGTTGTTCAGCAGGACATCATTGCAGCAAGTCTTGATAGCAAATATCAAGATTTCAAAATCATCTGTCCCATTATTACAGACCAAGTACTACATTCAATTATATGCTGACATGTGTCACGTACCTGTTTTATTAGTATGCTCTTTTCTGTGTTCCACTTCAGGATGTCTCCCTTGTTTGTTTTATTTCTCTTTAGTATTATTTTTGTTTTCTTTACTATTATTTATGCTTTTGCTGTTTTTTGTTTTTCTCTCTCTCTCTCTGTCTCTGAGTCTATCTCTCTCTCTCTCCACTACAAGGATCATGCTGGTTTGAATAGGTTGCAGCATGGCTTTTGTAGATGATGCTCATGATCAGGTGATGGCCTCTGGAGCAATTGGTGTTCCCCACTTGCTAATTGCATGCAAGCAGCTGTGTAGTACTTCTAATAGCCAATTTTATAGCAACCCACTACTATAAACTACTACATCATGTGGGCATTGTCCCTTTACCTTTCCTGTATGGAAGACATCCTTCCTGTGTGTGGGCAGCAGTGTTACAGACAGCAGGTAGCAATACCTCTTACAAGAGGTCTTGCGGACACAGGCCAAATACATGTTTGTATAAGGTTCCGGTCCTATGGACAGTGTGAGTATTGCTGTTATATGCATTGAATACTGTTGGGTTTACAGGGTTTGTGTGTACATGCTAGTGTTGCATGGAATGCAGTCTGTCTGCATAGCTCTTAACTGTGGGCCTATCCACATGATGGCCAGAGAATTGGCTATGTTTTGTCTGCTTGCCACACAGGTCTTGTGTCTGACATATCAATGGCATTATCTCCATTGATTGCTATCAGTACATGGCAACATCCATTTGTGTTTCTGACTTCATATTCCTGAGTAATTGTATGTTGCAACCAAACCTGTAACACCAGCAACTTTCGCAGTGTATAACAGCAATATTGCAAATATGGCCCTGTGTTCCAACCTCGGTCCTACACATATATACCAGGCTTTGTCCAGATGTCATGCAGTAAGAGGTTGTTAGATAATGGCCTATCAATATTTAGTGCTGACATTCCTGCTATCATCGCAGTGATGTTGTGGACTCCCACACAAATTGTGTGGTAGATCCATATATATGAGGGCAACAGCTGGACAAAATGTGTGTCACCTTGTACAGTCTGGAGGTCAGTGTATGGAAAACACTGTTATATGCCCTTGTAAGACATTTTATGGGGAAGGGGTATTAAATGATTTTAACCTAGGCTGTTACAACATGTAAGGGATATCAGTGTTAAGAAACATTGAGGTATATGGTTGTAGATTTTCATACATTTCACCATGGGAACAGTGGTGGGCTACAGCTTACTGTCTTACACACAGTTCTGTTTGTCAGTGTGATAGTGACATGTTAAGTTAAAGCATTGTTATGTAACAAATACATTTACATTGTGACAACTAATACTTTTCCCCTTAGGTGGTGAATACAGAGTGTAATTGGAGGCTGCTGAACTACATTTGTAATTAAGTGTTGATTGGTTCTTATCTTCAAGACAAGTGTTTTCTACTGTTGTACTACTTGAAGGCCTTAGCCTGGATAGCAAAGTATGTTATGTTTTTCACATTACTGTATCAAATGTTTTGTTTGTGAGTTGCATTAATCAGTTATTATGTATTTCAAACACCTAACTTCAATAAGAAATGGCATAAACAAGTAAATAGTACACAAATAACCATTTATGTGTACGCAAACTTGTGTGTGGTGTCATGTCCTTTGCATTGTGTGTGGGTATATGTTTCATGCAATAATTTCCATTTGTAGTAATGAATCCAACACTGGCCATTTTAAAAGGTGGCAAATGTAAGAATAATGGCAGTTTGATATGCTGTGCACAGTCTATATATAATCTTCTTATTCATATCTATAAGTACTAATATTTTTATATGTGTATATATATATATATATATATATATATATATATATATATATATATATATATATATATATATATGTGTGTGTGTGTGTGTGTGTGTGTGTGTGTATGTTTCATTGGAATGTTTAGTGATTCCACATTGTACATTCCCTATGGTAGACTGACTGTTCTGCAGGATATGTTACACATATCATCCTGACATCTTACAGCTGAGATTGCTTGCTGTTAACTTGTCGTGGGTGTATTGTGCAGGGTCCTGGGTTCAAGACTTGCAAATGATGGTTATTGTGTTGCAAGGCACATCTTTTTAGCTGTGGAGGAAGGGGAAATGGCAATAATTACAATAAATCCCTAATTTGAGCCGCTCACCCCCATTAACAGTGCATTTGTTCAGATGTTTTGCAGTGAGAGGTTCAGAGTGTAGTTCCAATACGCGAATACAATACACATTTATATATATATATATATATATATATATATATATATATATATATATATATATATATATACACATATATACATGTCTGTCTACATATTTATATATATATATATATATATATATATATATATATATATATACATACATACATACATACATACATCTACATATATAACTACATTTCCCTTACTGTTGAATGACTGTGCTGCATGATATGTTTGAAAAAACATCACAGTTATGGACAACTCAAATGGTATAGTGGGAAATCACTGTTGCTATGGTGTGCAGGGTCCTGGGTTCGAGACTTGCAAGGGCTGATTATTTTATTGCTGGGCAGAACAAGAGCTGTTGGATACAGAGTGACTAAGACAATTTTAAGCAGTTGTAAGTGGGTTTGTGCGATGGTAAGCAATGCTAACTTCCGGTTAAATATGCTTACTGACAGTAAGCCTTAAAAGTGCTTAATCTGTGTAGGCATTGCTTAGCATTGCGCAAACAGGCTTAAACTCGCTTACTACTGCTTACAAGTGCTTACTCCCACTTACCCCGTGATATTTTTTTTAAAAGAAAAGTAAAAGGGGTGATAGGAAAATGGTGAAAAAGGCTGTAGGAAAAGGGAAAGACAAGAGGGAAAGTAGCTAGGGATGTGCAGGATGGGTGTAGGGAAGGTCCATAGCTGTCCATTTCTTCTACAGCAACAGCTGTTTATATAAGCTGAATTTGGAGGTAGATTTGGACACTCAAACTCCTGAGAGAGGAGTGAAGACAACAATAATATGTTGTGAAGCCAATTAGACCAGATTACATGTGTCCAGTGGACATGTTTGCGAAATGTACAGCTATGTATGGGGCGAGATTTTTTTTGGCAACAGATTGCCATTTTTTTTAAGGTGAGAGTGGGATGTTGGGGAAGGATAGTAGGTATATTTGGGGAGGTAGGTTGGGTAGGAAGATAGACAGGAAAGACAGAGCATACAGGGGCAGTATATGGCACATGACACATGTGGGGGGTAAACACTTTGGACAGGGATAGCTGTTTGGAAGTTGGAAGCCCATGAGCCCCCAAATGGAAGCAGTGGGACTGAGGTCTCCACCCATGGGCAGCCACCCCTGCAGCTTCATGGCCCCTGAAAGTGGCTGCACAGAGGGCAGTGTAGGAGGGGCAGGCTGACCCTCTAAATGTGCCATGCAGCCCTCAAGCTGGTGTAGCAGATCTCCAAACTCCCTAAGGAGCTCACTATGCACCAAGCCCTGGACCTGACTACAAGTGACAGTTTCTTGTCCACGCCTACTCCCAGGGGGGAGATCCTCATCCCATGTGATGGTTCCTCCTGAAGGTGGTGCAGGACCAGTTTATGAGGAGATCCCAGGGTGATTCCCAGATCTGCTGGAGCCCGGTGCCATGGCCAGATGAGGTGGGAGAGGTGGGTCCGCTGGGACCGGCCTTCCCAAACATACTATGGTGTTGCAGCTTTAAAACATATGCGGGTTAGTAATAGTCAACACAATCCAGGTTTAGTTATAACAGCATGCATAGATATTCCCATTAACCCAAAACACCAGATTTGGAACAGTTGCATAGCAAACAGAACACATGCATATATGGAACCACAGTGGCCATTACAATAGCATGCAGGTTACATTGATAGCAACAGGCCACCACTGATAGTATTCCAACATGGACATTAATAGAAACACATTTCAATATTTATTGAACAATTTCACATATGTCTCAATAGTAGGTTTGGTGTAAACATACCCATTGATTTGTGTATTTAGATCATTGTTGCAGATATGGTGGGGGGAGAGAGAGATGTCAATTAACAATGTATATATCCCTGTAGTTATCACAATTTTAATGCTCATTGTTCTCACAGTAAGGTACAAGTATTACTACACTACCCTATGGACTAGGTTTGGCCAGTGGTATGTTTTTAAACAAGTGTATACTTCAACTGTCTTATAGCTAAATTCTACATCTTTTACCTGGTATATCTGTGGAGGGAATGTTTGTTAACAATACCTGACTGTTTCTACACATATTCCCAGATTCTGAGTTAATATTATGCACATACCTCTCAATCTCTTATTGCACACACTCTGGTCAAAGTTTGACAACATGGGGGTGGAAATGGGACAGATTTTGGATATTGCTCTCATAAACTTGGAGGGCTGATAGAATGACATGATTTGTTTTCATATACATTTTCTGAAGGTTTTGAGGTCTGAAAATCAAATGCATGTCATTATCTGCTGACTAGAAATCTGAGATCATCCCACTGATTTGCCATGGGGATGGGGGAACATGCAGAAAATATGAGCCAATTATCTGGACATTCTGAACAGTTGTGCATAGTTGAGAGGTATGATTATGCATACAGCTTGCTACCACTCCCAGGATACAAACCATGACTGTGTCTGCTAAAAATACAACAATTTAAGTCACAGTAGAGTGTGCTCTTTGGATATTGCTGTCTATCTCTTCAGTGTTTTCTAAGTCTCTTGTGGTTGCACAATCTTACCTTGTAATTGCAACAGTCTTATACAAACATTCCTAGACATTTTTATTATGTAGCACAGTGTGGGTAACAGTGGTTAATACATTACTATTCAGAGAATGCAACACTAACAATGCCATACAATACCAGAGTAAAGACTACCAGTCCAGGATTTCAATCTTTATTGGCAGGCACCGTTTTCTTATCTGACAGACCTGTGGAGGGAATGTTTGTCAACACTACCTGAATGTTTCCACATATATGACCAGATTCTGAGTTAATATTATGCACATACCTCTCAATCTGTTATTGCACACACTCTGGTCATAGCTTAACAACATGGGGGTAGAAATGGGATATATCTTAAATATTGCTCTCATAAACTTTTGGTGAGTTGCTAGAGTGGCAGGTTTGTTTTCATATACATTTTCTGAAGGTTTTGAGGTCTGAAAATCAGATGTATGTCATTATTTGCTCCCTAAAATTCTGAGATCATCCCACTGATTTGCCAGGGGGACAGGGTAACAGGCAGAAAATATGAGCCAATTATCCGGACATTCTGTACAGTTGAGAGGTATGATTATGCATACAGCTTATTATCACTCCCAGGATTCAAACCATGGCTGTGTCTGCTAAACATGCAACAATTTAAGTCACAGTAGAGTGTGCTACTTGGATATTGCTGTCTAGCTCTTCACGTTTTAGTCTCTCTTGGTTGTACAATCTGACCGTGTAATTACAACAGTCTTATACAGACATTCCTAGACATTTTTATTATGTAGCACAGTGTGGGTAACAGTGGTTAATACAACATTACTATTCAGAGAATGCAACACTAAAAATGCCATACAATACCAGAGTAAACACAACCAATCCAGGATTTATAGCTTTATTGCCAGGCAGTTACAGTTTTATTTAAATATGACTTATATGGGACTATTACTGTCATATTGTCTGGTTTATTCAGTACAACCCATACACAAAACAGTTTTTATACTGGCAGTTGACTTTCTGCTACTTTTATACTTATTTGGTATGACTACTACAAGCAGAATTGTTACTCACCAGCCTCGCGATGCAGCCTTTGCAGCTTACTCACATGGGCTTCCTGATTCACAGCCCACTCAGCAGCAGCTGTAAGAGAAACAGAGAAATGTTTAGCCATACCTATCCATCATATACACAGACTGGACATTACTAAGTGGTATGAGTATTTACACACTGCTGGAACATCACCCCTCTGCCTTGATTCTTGGAGCCACTGATCCAAGAGTTCCCTCTTCCTCTGTTTCAAGTCAGGATAGTGTTGCCTGACCTTCTCACCAGTCAGAGGGATACCAGTGGCACTGGTGAGGTCATGGGTGAGACTGTCCCAAGCTTCTGCTTTATATTGGGAGCCTTGGTACTGGCCCTGCAGCAGTCTCTCATCAAGTTTTTTTACCAGGAGTCTTACCATGACCTTGGACTCCTGGATGCCCCAACGCTGCACCCGGAAGAACAGTCCCTCTCCAACTCCAGCCATGCTGCCTACAGTGGGAAGCTGCAGCCAGTTATGAGCTGTATCCCTTCCTGTGGGGTTTAAATATGGCCAGTTTCCCACCCTTTGCCATAATTGGATGGTTTTGAATATGCTGAGCTAAGCTAAGCTATGGGCAAACCTGCTTAGCTAAGGTTGACATTGCTTAAAGGGGCAGGTTCAGCACTGCTTACCAATGGGCAAATCCATTTAGCTGGTCTACTCATTGCTTAGTAGTCATATTTACACAATGCTTACACCTGGTAAGCAGAGCTTTGCAATGCTTAACATTGCTTATTTTTCATTTTATAGACTATTTTCTGTATGGCATTGATTCATCATCCATTACATATTATAAATTTGTTTACTGTCCCTGTCATCCCCCAGTGTGCTTTCATTACATATATTCATGTGTGACTATACTGTATGGGGCACTTGTGTTTATATTGGGATTTCACCACTTTATTACACTGACACCTCACATCTGGACCTAATGCATTTCTCCAGTTAACAAATATATGTTATTTAGTAGGTTCAAAAAAATTTTGTTTATGCACTGCTGTCACATTTAAAATGTGAATTGGTTACAGTGGGGATCGAACCAGGAATGGCTACTCACAAAGCGTATACGCTAACCACTACACTATTGCAATACTTCTTATTTTGGATGTCTCTTGCTATTTAACTTCTTGTGCTGTTTAAGGTGGACTAAGTGCAGCCACACTTAAACTTTATCGCATTTGTGCAAAAAATAAAAGTTTTGATGTGTTATTTTATCTATACCCTTCAGAATATCCCTGCTAATGCTAAACCTGTTATTTTATCATCTTTCTGCTTCATGGTGGGCATACCTCTCGACGTCTTGGAGCAAAAACTCTGGACAAGCTCATTTTGATGGGAGGGACAAATAGAGGGACAGATTTTAAATATTGCTCTTACAAACTTAAGACAGTTGATGATAGGTTTTACATTAGCATGGATTTTCTGAAGGATGTGGTCTTTTAAACTCAAATATTGTCATTTTATTTAATGACTTCAATCCTCAGCTATTTTCCAGAAAGGTACAGATTTTAGGAAGAACACACCAAAAATATGAGACAAAACTGTGAACATTCTGTGAAAAACTGTGCAGTTGAGAGGTATGCTTAAATCCTGAAGTGTTGGGGGTGTTATGAGCATTCTCGCTCATTTTAATTGCAGAAAGGCAATTATGGAGTGCAAGAGCATGTGTATTGTGAGAGCTCTGCTCTCAGACACACCCCCTACACTTGTACACAGCTCCGTGTTAGTTTAAGAGCAAGACACACTGCCGTGCTGTACTGGAGCAGTTCCTGCCTTGCAGGAATAACTTATTCCTGCATGACTGCTTGCTGAATCCCTGGGATGAAGTTTGAAACAAAAAAGTCTGTCATTATTTAGTGACTTCAATCCCCAATGACTTGCCAGAAAAACACAAATTTTATGAGGAACAGACACCCCAAAAAATGAGGCAAATATCTAGGCATTCTGCCAAAATCATGGGAGTCATGTATTAAGTATGCAGCAGTATTGTGTTAAAGCTGTTAGTGTGTGTCTAAAAACCCAGTCTGGAATATTCTGCAATATTCTGCACAGATGAGAGGTATGCACAGCCCATCTAATAACATATCATGGCTTAGATGTCTGGAAACAATACATAAATTAATATCTGTTTCCACCAAAACAAAAAAAAAATAACTCCAGCAAGCATGAGGTTACCAGCTATATAGAACACAGATACAACTTATTTCATCATTGCGCAAAATGAATAGTAACTTCTTGAAAGCAGTACCATGTAAAATAGTAAAACACCCAATGAATGGCATATATCACAGCTGTGTGCTTCTTGTTCTATTTTGGGTAATATTTTGGACAGTATATTATATTTCTTGCTCTTCCCTTGCACTTTGGTATTTCCTGATGTAATTCAAATACTGTTTCAAGCATTCATCTTCTTAGTTGACTGAGAAGTGCTGTTTTGTTAGCTTTCACCTTAAACTTTGGCTTCAATTTATTTCTCACTTAAAAGGAAAATAAGACAGAATATCTTTCCTTAGCAAAATAGCTTTTAACTGTAACTTATTTAAATAACTGTATTTTTCACTCAGTATCAGGGAATGTCCACTGGTAACTTCAGTAGTACCCAAAGAATTTCTAGATATTCTTCTAGCATTTAAACATTACAATTCTTCTTTATAACTATGCTCTTCTTTTGGAATCTGACTCTCTAAATATGTTTTTGTAAAGGTTTATGGTCCTTTTTCCAATCTGAACTTATTTATCATAGATATATTCATGGAAGTTTTCATATCGATGTACTATTATTAATAGTTCACTCTCTGACTGAGCATATCTCATTCATGGGACTGTAAATGCTTTTGACTCAGAGAAACATTATTTCCTGTCTCCTGGAATTACAGGATCTACACCATCATCATGGTACAGAAAGATAAAGCTCTGGCTACAGCCCAGATAACTCAAGGTTCATAGATTATACCTACAATCACTCTAACGTAAGGATCAAGCCTCCTACCCTAAATTGGTTCCACGGTTACTTAATCAATCGAGAACAAGCTGTAAAATAGTCAAATGTTATCTCCCTCTTTCTAGCAATTGTCACTAGTGTCCCACAGGGATCCATCCTAGGACCCCTACATTTTAATATTTTTCCTAACGATCTCTGTAGAGCTTCTACTAGTGGTACATGCGTCCAATATGCTGATGATTCCACTATAAGATGTACCTCTCGCACACTATCCTAGTTTCTCTCCAATACTCAACAAAGTTTCTCCGCCATTGAATCCTGGTTTACTAACTGCCAGCTGTTCCTCAACCCAAGCAAGTAAGCTGCTTCTTTTTCAACCAAAAAACTGTACTACTAATCTAAACAACTTAAAATGCTCTCTGCTGATAACACCACCATTGAAATTGTCCACCACACCAAGTTACTTGGTGTAGTTATTTCATGGTCATCTTCAGTTTGATCTTCACATTCAACAAAACATAAAGAAAACCCAGCAGAAACTTGGCACACTCTATAGAAACAAACACACACTAGCCTCCTCTTCCAAAATCACCATTGCTAAAACTTTCATTCCCTCCCTGGTCTATGCAGCTCCAGTTCTTACCAATTTATAGATCTCCTCTAAATCCAAATTGGGAACAGTGCTATAATAAAGTGGCCAAGTTTGCCACCAACTCAAAAACTAGAACTCATCACTGTTTGTCACTAAAAAACTAAGTCAGCTAGAATTCTCCACCTACTATAGACCCAAACTCTTACACTCCACAACATAGTTTACAAATCCATAGCCTGCCCAGCACTAAATAACATCATTACACCATACAACCCAAACAAAATACTAAGGTCCATGAATAAAGAGTTTCTGTCTATATATAAACCATCTAAGGCAGCTGGACAAAGCTTATACTCCCACTACACTATAAAATCATGGAACTCTCTTCCACTAACAATGAGAACTACAGCTAGCTTACTTGTCTTTACAACTATACTGAAACAATGCATTCTCAACTTCTGGCAATGCCCTTGTTCTGACACAGGCTAACCTCTTCTCCAGATCAGACCAAACTACATCTCTCTTCTACTCTCTCACAACCTACTATCCCTTTCAGTCTGTACCTGTTACTTGCATATCTACTTCACTTACTCAAATATTTACCATCTGACTTATATAGACGTAACTGATTGCTGTAATTCAATAATTTTGCTGCTATCCGTGTATAAAGTTTTATTGTTGTCTGCATGTTCTTGTCCACTGTAACTCATGCATAAAAATATATATGGTTCCTGTATAAAGATTGCAAATGTCTGTATGTAACTGCCTCCTCTAAAAATGGGTTCTTGCTGACCCAGCCGGACCTTACCAGTAAACAAATGTCAAATAAATAAATAAAAAAGTTTATGTTTAAAGAAAGATAGTAAATTGTACTACTTAATGCACAGGGGAATTTTATTCCAGACATTTGGGAGGTGGCGGGTTATAAACCTATCCCTCCATCATGTTTTGTTTATCTGTTAATGAAGATGTAGGTCTCTGGTTCTAGTACTGGTGGAGATATTGGACTTATGGAGGAATGTCTGTGTAAGGGCATGTTTATCACTATTAATTAAGCAACCAGGTATATTATCAGGTCACAAGGACGAAGTATTTTTGGTTTTGGATAGCACTTTTTAGTAAATGATCTTTACATATAATTGAGGGAGTAAGGGATTCAAGGATGAAGTTGGCACTAAATTTGTTTTCAAGTGTACTGGAATTGCCAGTTTAGTCAGTCAGAATAGAAGGCCTCATTATGAATAAGTTCTGAGCAAAGAACAGTATTGTTTTTTAGTTTTCTAACACAGCTAAAGAAGCATTTATAAACATCTTTGCCTTCAGAAGTCAGCCTAAGTTTGTGAGCTCCTTTTTTGGATCTCCTAGTGTTCTTCAGTTTGATTATTTTAATGCTTTTGATATTACCCCTGAGACGATGGGCTTTGAATTAACTAAATAATTAAAGGATTTTCTTTCTTGTGTTGTATTCTTTGTTTATGATGGTGGACCACCAGGGTGGTTTGTTTTTGAATTTCTCATAATACTTGATTTTGGTATGGATTGCTAGCGCTATGCATTTTTCTAAACTGGTGTAGAAATTCTTAGTGAATCTTTTCATTGTGTTAAGGTCTGGGGAGGTGCACTTATAAATTCATTTTGACAGTTTATCACACAGCAGGTTGAGGTTGGCATGTTTGTAATCAGAGTCTTTGGGCTTAAATGCGAAGCTCACAAGTTCATCGTCAGACTTTACTGGAGATAACAGAGAAGGAGTGCAAGAGGTGGCCATATTTGTAATAATCAGATCATGAATGCTGTGCCCTATGGCTAGATTAATTTCCAGTTGCTCAAGGGAATTTTTGTTTATTGAATCTGGGATATTTTGGGCATATCTCATATTGCAGGTATAGGTGTCCAAGTTCATTCAAGGGTAGTTAAACTCAACAAAACTTAGAGAGTTTTTGGTAATAGGTAGATCATTTAGACCACTGAGGAACCTTGCATCATCATCAAAGGACAACAAAGGTGTTTTATAACAATCTTTTAGTTGATACTTAACCCTTGATTTGTGAGTCACTATGGATCTATCTGGAGACAATCCCTGGGATTCAGCAAGCAGCCGTGCAGGAATAAGTTATTCCTCTATGGTAGGGACCATTCCTGTTCAGCACAGCAATGAGCCATGCATATTTATGAAGGCACAATGCCATGCTCTAAAACAGACACAGTTGCATGTACAAGCACAGGGGGTGTGTCTGCGAGCAGAGATCTCACAATACACATGCCCCCTGCACTCCAGAATTGCCTTTCAGCAATTTAAAATGAGCAAGAATGCTCGTAACACCCCCAACCCATGAGGATAACAAGTCTGGTCAAAGACATAAAGGACAATCATCCCTACCAGGCAAAAAGCTGTTAGGATAACACAGGTAGCATAAGCACATAGTACACACCTCCCAACCTATCAGAGTAAGGAATGTGGACAAAGCCAAAAGGGACAATTGTCCCACAAAGCAGAAAGTTGATAAAATAACAGGTTCAGCATTAGCAGGGATATTCTGAAGGGTACAGATAAAATAACACAACAAAAATTATTTTTTTTTATAAATGCGATAAAGTTTAAGAGTAGCTGCGTGGGTGTCCCATTGCTTAGCTACGCTTAGTCCAGCTTAAACAGCACAAGAAGTTAAATAGCAAGAGGCATCCAACATAAGCAGTACTGGAATAGTGTACTGGTTAAAGTGGGCATTTTGCAAGCAGCCATTCCTGGTCTGATCCCCACTGTAACCAATTTGCATTTTATATGTGAAAGCAGTACGTAAACTTTTTTTTATTATTAGCTACTAAATAACATACATTTGTTAACCAGAGTACTGCATTAGGTTCAGATGTGAGGTGTCAGTTTAATAAAGTTGTGAAACCCCCATATAAACACAAGTGCCCCATACAGTATAGTCACACATGAATAAATGTAAGGAAAGCACATTGGGGGATGTCAGGGACAGTAAACAAATTTATAATGTGTAATGAATGATGAATCAATGCCATACAGCAGATAGTCTATAAAATGAAAAATAAGCAATGCTAAGCATTGCACAGCTCTGCTTACCAGGTGTAAGCATTGTGTAAATATAACTGCTAAGCAATGAGTAGCCCACCTAAGTGAATTTGCCCATTGGTAAGCAGTGCTGAACCTGCCCTTTAAGCACTACCAACCTTAGCTAAGCAGGTTTGTCCATAGCTTAGCTTAGCTCAGCATATTCAAAATCATCCATTCATGGAAAAGGGTGGAAAATCGGTCATATTTAAACCCCACAAGTAGGAATACAGATCATAATTGGCTG